>NC_069500.1:883604029-883681529 GCF_027579735.1 Bombina bombina
AAAATAAAAGGGGGTGCAGCGGGCAAGATCCGCTCTAGAGGGGGAGGGGGGATGTTCTAATAATAATGTAAACCGACCTTCTTAGAGTGTGTTATTAAGGGTAGAGAGGCAACTGTGAATTAGTGACGGAGACAAATTTGTAGGTATAACATGCTATGTGGAGGTAAGGGAGCTCAAGGGGAAGCAGAAATAATTAGAAATAATTAATTGGGGGGCTAGTCCCTTATGATACAAGGCATCTGGTGAAAGCTATGTTGAACATCAAACTATAAAAGATGGGGTGGTAAGGGGGAGGGGGGTACCTTATTATGAATTGCTACATATTAAGAATAATTCCTTAAACATAGGAGACCATTAGGTATAGATCTAGTAAAAGGGTGAAGGGGGGTGGTGCTAAAAGTAATCCCATGGGTTGAAGATGAGGGGGTAAAGGAGTGGATAGTAGTGTTATTATGTTGTCTATGTATTTCAATCTGTCTAAGCTGAAGCCCCTTAACGACTAGACATCAGTGCCATAAGTGAGATTTGGGCTATTAGTAGAACAATTAGAGTACTAACCTCCTGATACAAACAGCTCAGACCACTATGTGGGTTAAACAAAAATAAACAAACATTAGGTAATTCAACTTTCCCATTCAGAGCGAAGGTGTGCGTTAGGCCACCGTTGGGAGCTGACGCTTAACTAGAAATGTGAAGGGAGCAATTACATACAAGATATAAAAGGGAAATGTGTAGCATAGAGATGATCCCTTAATTTAAACAGCTTTGAGGTGGGATAAATCTAATAGGTTTTCCCCAGACAGCCAAACAGGAATATAATGCAAACATAACAAATTAAAGGATAGTACCCCCACCTATAAACAACGAATAGATTATAACAGACATGTAACTGAAGATTTAGGACTAATCAGACCCTGTGCTGAGAGTATAAGTCCGTAGCACCAAAAGCAGCTGTGTTGTATCATCCGATACCAGTCATTTTGTGAAGACAGGAGCATGGGTGGTCAGACCGGATAGACTCAGACTCAGTGCAAACAACTGTCCGCCGATGGAGCGCTACAGCAAACAGAAAGGGATCCAAGAAGAGCTTTGAAAGACCACACGCTGAAAAGTCCAAGGCAAGGCCCGGTAAGGCTATAACCGAGTGTGTCAGAGCAGAGCCTAGACCAAACCCCCTTTTGACCGGCCGCATCTCCAGCGGGTCTAGCTTCGGCTCGGTACCTCCGCGGTAGTTGTCAAAGTGTGGGTGTGTAGGAAGCGCGGTGTCCGGTGCAGCATTACCCTTTGTCGTTTCAGAGGTATCAGGAGAGTTAGTTGAGCAATCTGCAGCGTCTGGGCAATAGTGACAGTCACTGTTGTACACAGCCTCTAGCTCCGATATAGTAGCAGATAAGTTGTCCTCTGAGCTGTGAGTTTCAGCTTCGAGACTGTAAGCGCTTTCATATTTCAACTCCGCCTTGAGGGAGGAATGATGGTCGTCCATTTTGTGCAAAAGCTGTTGCAGAAGAGCTGTTATTGAATCCTTCATTATGGGAAGGAATTTGGTTGATGTCTTTCTAAACTTAGTAGATATTGCCGCTCACCTCACTGCCAGCTGAGAACTGCTCCGTGTTTGTCTGTAATCAGTCTACCCAGCTAAATTTGAGGCCGGGGGGGAAGAGATGGTAAAATGGTGACAAAGGCCACAGCACATGAACTCAGTTGTAAATGATCGTCTTAGGTATTGTAGTAGAAAAAATAAAAAAAATAGCTTCATTGAGGGTCTGTCCCCTTCTCCAGTCGGTATAGAGTAGACAAGGTAAGGATAAGGTTACAGAAGCTGAAGATAATAACCTAATTCTTCTAGGTTGTAACGGAGCTGCTAAGAGACACGTCTGATCATGGCTGTGGCTTGGACACGCCCCCCAACTATAATCCCCTTTTAATGTGCATTCCCTATAGCAGAAAACCTGACAAGATCAATGTATCTTTCTCTCAAGACCTGTTTTGTGAAGTTTATTTAATGTTTAGTGGTCTTACACAAGTCATATTTATTTTATATGCTTTACAGCATCAGCTGATATAAGTGTTCCAGATGAATGTGCAGATGTGATAGTAGAAGATTTCCCAATTTAGGTGATATAGGCTTTCTGGTAGTCCATTGAATATACTACATGATCATGTGTCATCATATTACACTATACTTGCTTACATACTAATTAAGGGTTTCATATATGGCTATATTATATTCAGATAGGCGGATATATATCGCCATAGTCCCTTACATTATATACATAATGCTAGATTATATATATATATATATATATATATATATATATATATATATATGTATATATATATATCCCATAATACTGTACAGGGAACTAGAAAGGGGTGATTGTGCCTATACCTTCCTACACACTTATTTACCCGTGTTGAATATTATGGTCCGGCTTGTGCCCTCTGCAGCTAAATCCCTAACTAGTACTTAACTCACAGGCTTGTGTCTGAGATCTTAAGCTAAATATTATTGCACTTTTGGTCCTCGCGAGATTTGGAACTCCCAATTGGTTCATCCATAAACAAAATCTCAAAGATTCCAGCCATTTTTTAATTATACATAAACCTTATATGAACTAGTTGAAAAGTCAATAAGATACAGGGGTTATTAAGACACATCTTTATAACAGTCTCCTTAGTATATATTTCAAGAAGTACGAACAAAGTAATATAATGTGCACTTATTTTTATGGGTATAAGAGACAATTCATAAATAATAGATTACATCCTGTTTTAATACTCCTACCTCCCTGTGAATATAGCCCCTTTAATTTTAGCTCCGCCCTCTCTATGTTTTTGTTTACTGGTTAAACAAAGGAACGCAGATTCCATGGAACTTTTCTCTGTTACTTATTATATATTTGTTTTATCATAGCGGCTATTGATAATACCTCCCCTAGTCTTTACATTATGGTTAATAGTTTCGCTCTCTTCCTTTCTAAAATGAATTGTCTAGTGTATAGAGACGCAAGAATGGCCTCTTTAGCTTGAGGAGGGCGATATAACTCAATTATAAATAAAAATGAGGATGCTATAGATTTTGAGCGCTAACCAGATATAATATTTCATTGCATTTGAGTATGTTTAACCCACTGTATATGATATGATGTAATTTAGTCCTTTTGAGCTCTTACTATTTTTGGTTACACTGTAATACGATCGATTTTGTATTTCTATATACTCATACACTCATTAAGTCGTATTGATATGTGAGTTATTCTATATGAAACTTGTTTATATTGTGCTATATTTTTTAGATGTTTGCATTGTAATTCCTCAATAAAAAATTTGTAAAAAATAAAATAAAATAAAAAGTCTAAAGCGCTAAGGACTATATATCAATAACAGGACAAACCCTTACACATATCCATACAGTACATATAATCAGCAATAGCAAGCGATCTGCTAATAATTGTGCATCAATTCCAACAACTCCTCCCATTAAGGGCTAGGTGTAAATAACATGCTCTGCACTATATCGTGCAAAGCATAGTCCCAAATCACCTTATTTAATATAAACAATCCAAATGATGACTCCTATTATTTCTGGGTTGCACATAAGCAAGGAGTAGTTGTAAACTTATAGTGTCCTGAGAAAGTGAAAAGTAAACGTCTGTAGATGTCCTTTAGGCTAAGGGCATAACCATAAAACACAATACCATGTTCAGGAGCTCATTGGAGTGAAGCAGCCGGTGCAGAGCACAGACCAACTAATTGCAAACCAACTAATCGATAATGAGATTAGTTGACAACTATTTTCATAATCGATTATTTCGATTAGTTGTTGAAGCTCTAATATATATATACATACATACAATGTCTGGCAAAATTATTCACCCCCCTTGACTTTTTACCTATTTTGTTACATTACAGCCTTAAGTTCAATGTTTTATTAATCTGAATTTTATGTGATGGATCAGAACACAATAGTCTAAGTTGGTGAAGTGAAATGAGAAAAATATATACATAAAACTATTTTTTAGAAATAGAAAACAGAAAATTGGCATGTGGGTATGTATTCACCCCTTTTGTTATGAAGCTCATAAAAAGCTCTGGTGCAACCAATTACCTTCAGAAGTCACATAATTAGTGAAATGATGTCCACCTGTGTGCAATCTAAGTGTCACATGATCTGTCATTACATATACACACCTTTTTTGAAAGGCCCCAGAGGCTGCAACACCTAAGCAAGAGGCACCACTAACCAAACACTGCCATGAAGACCAAGGAACTCTCCAAACAAGTAAGGGACAATGTTGTTGAGAAGTACAAGTCAGGGTTAGGTTATAAAAAAAATATCCAAATCTTTGATGACCCCCAGGAGCACCATCACATCTATCATAACCAAATGGGAAGAACATGGCACAACAGGAAACCTGCCAAGAGACGGCCGCCCACCAAAACTCACGGACCGGGCAAGGAGGGCATTAATCAGAGAGGCAGCACAGAGACCTAGGGTAACCCTGGAGGAGCTGCAGAGTTCCACAGCAGAGACTGGAGTATCTGTACATAGGACGACAATAAGCCGTACGCTCCATAGAGTTGGGCTTTATGGCAGAGTGGCAAGAAGAAAACCATTACTTTCAGCAAAAAACAAAATGGCACGTTTTGAGTTTGCGAAAAGGCATGTGGGAGACCTCCCAAAATGTATGAAGGAAGGTGCTCTGGACTGATGAGACTAAAATTGAACTTTTCAGCCATCAAAGAAAACGCTATGTCTGGCGCAAACCCAACACATCAAATCACCCAAAGAACACCATCGCCACAGTGAAACATGGTGGTGGCAGCATCATACTGTGGGGATGTTTTTCAGCAGCTGGGACTGGGAAACTGGTCAGAGTTGAGGGAGAGATAGATGGTGCTAAATAGAGGGATATTCTTGAGCAATACCTGTACCACTCTGTGCGTGATTTGAGGGTAGGACAGAGGTTCACCTTCCAGCAGGACAATGACCCCAAACACACTGCTAAAGCAACACTTGAGTGGTTTAAGGGGAAACATGTAAATGTGTTGGAATGGCCTAGTCAAAGTCCAGTCCTCAATCCAATAGAAAATCTGTGGTCAGACTTAAAGATTGCTGTTCACAAGCGCAAACCATCCAAATTGAAGGAGCTGAAGCAGTTTTGCAAGGAGAAATGGGCAAAAATCCCAGTGGTAAGATGTGGCAAGCTCATAGAGACTTATCCAATGCGACTTGGAGGTGTGATTGCCGCAAAAGGTGGCTCTACAAAGTATTGACTTTAGGGGGTGAATAGTTATGCACATTGACTTTTTTTTTTTATTTTGTCCTATTTGTTGTTTGCTTCACAATAAAAATAAAAAAAATAATCTTCAAAGTTGTGGGCATGTTCTGTAAATCCTCAAACAATCCATGTTAATTCCAGGTTGTGAGGCAACAAAACACGAAAAATGCCAAGGGGGGTGAAAACGTTTGCAAAGCATTGTACATACATACACACACGCATACAGGGCTTGAAATTTCCAGTGGTCCACTAGTCCCAGATGACTTCAAAATGAAAGTAAACAACTAAGAAATTTGAATTTTAACTATCTTTAACATTGAGTGGACTAGTAAATTTTTCCCTCTGGGCTAGTAGTTTTTAACCCCCAACTAGTAAAATATATATATATATATATATATATATATATATATATATATTTATTATTATTTATTTATTTTTATTTTTTGGTTGAAAACCTAATGGCTTAAACAAAAGAAATTTCAACACTTAAAAATATAATGATAAAAAAAAAAACTTACTCCTGCAATATGAAACGCTGTGGATTAAAATATGTAATATACACACATCATCTAAATAATCTCCCAGCAGCCCAGAGTCTATGCCTTTTTTTTACGGCTTCTGTGTCATCCAACCAAATGTTAACCAGTCACTTATTCCATTCTATACTTCCAGTCAGCTCTCCATTATAATAAGTGGATCGTGATGCTCCGGCATTACCATTCACTTGTTCTAAAGTGTGTTGTTTCGCTGCGGCAACAAAAACATTATAAACCCTGAGACCATAAGGAGCCACAATTTTAAAATAGGATTTTTTTGACTAATAGTAAATGAAGGATGGATTATAAAAATGGTTGGTGTGGTGCTATTCCGAGTGTAGTATCAGCATATGGAGAAGTGTGGTGCACAGGACGGGTTTCCGGTGAGAAGGCGGAGCTTTGTTACATGCTGCTCCAGGTCGGCGTTCAGACCGATGGTTGCTATCTTGCCTTCATTCCTTGCCCCCTATTGCAGTGGATGTTCGGGGCACATTGCGAGGCGTAAATCACGCCAGCCGGAATAGGAAACCCCAAGGCCGTGTGGGCCGCGGAAGATACCGCAGCTAAGTTGTATCATTGGAGAAAGTTGCAACCACAAAAAGGAAAAAAAAAAAAAAACTCTTTGCATAAGATTTACAGCAACGTTAAAAGAAGCCTGACCTACCATGCTGTTGTTTTCCTAACTGACCGGGGTGATTGTGGAGAGCGGTCGAGCCGATAAGGGATTGGGAGCCGCTTGGCGCTGGTGGTGAAGAGTGACTCTTCTCATTAGAGGGCAGTGCCGGACTGGTGCGCTCCGGAGTGGACGGAGGAGGTGGCGGTGTGTACCATCTGAAGGGCGTGTGTACAGCGGTCCGGGAGAGCGGTAGGCGCGCGGAGGGATCCGGGCGTCACGCTCACGCAGGGCAGCAACGCCGAAGTCCCGGCCACAGCCTCCGTATTGGGTCCCCTGGAGGAAACTGAAAGGGAACGTCAGGAGCGGCACATAGAGACACCCCAGCTGAAGCATCCCGACCCCGCTCTGTGACCAGTTATCGCAAGTATTCACAATATTATCTCAGCATTTGACATTTTTGTGATTTACCCAGGTCAGTCAGGCTCAGTATTTGTTGGATATCGATATGGTCTGTATGCTGTATTAAATTGAGACTGTTATTAAGTAATGGTGATATCCCCTGTAATCACAAAGAGGCGCAGAGGTCACTGTTTTGCAGATACCATGTTCCCATAAGAGGAGGGAGAAGTGGGGAGGAAGAAGAAGGAAGAAAGGAGGGAAGGGAAAAAGGGAGAAAACAGCCTGATACGCTGATAACACAGTAACCCTTGGCTCTTTAAATCCAGGAATTGGACATACACAAGAAGTAAAAGAGCTACTGTTGTGGATATCTGGTCTTAGGTTTCTAGATTGTATGCTGAAATACAAGAACATTTTTTCTCTCTCTTTCTAATTCAAGGGGGACTTGAACTATCATCCTCATAAAGTATAAGGCCGGGAGGTCGCTGAAGGAGCCTCTGACCAACCGTCTGAGGCATTTTTTTTGTTTGTTTTCTTTACTCTGTTGTTTTGCCTGATTTATCTCAGAGTATCATTTAGAAAGATTGGTATTTCTCAATAGTGTTGCCGAGGGCACATAAATATGTAAATCACAGTATCAGAAAGAAATGGTGTGATAAGGTGTCCTGAGCACCAGCCCAACTTGTTTTTCTCTTCTTTTTTTTTTAATAACATTTATTTTTCCGGGCCTGTTTTTGTGCACAAAATGTTATAAGAGGGGTAATCACGATATCATTGTTCACATTTAGTCACTAGTTTGTTTATTAGATAGATAGTTTGTATTTAAGTATTCACAGATCACATTCCCAACCAGGGACATCAGCCAGATCACGACTTAGATTAGTCAAAAGGAAGGAAATCACAAACAGATATAGTCACTGCTTGTTCAGCTCAGGAGGTCCTCATAGAAAGGAAGCAGCAGTAACAGCGTAGGAAACGGATCAGAGAAGTCTGAATCACGCACATATCACAAGTATTTGCCTTAAGGGATTGTTATTTTTTTTTTATTTTTTTTTTTATTTTTTTTTTCTTTAACAAAAAAACCCACATTTGATGGAAAAGTTTGTAACACACGGGAAAAATAATTCACCCAAAATGCCCGTGAAATCCAGAGAAAAGAAAAATACCAAGTTGGGTGACGTTAGTGTGGACTTACCATCTGAAAATGTATCAGCTATTATTGATACTCAGGTGTTAATAGGTCAACTCACAGCCATTTTTTTCTCCCCAATTTGAAGGAATCAAAAAGGAACTTGGAGCTATCTCCACCGAGATAGCAACACTTTCCGCTGAGGTTAAACAATTTTCTGCAAGAATAGGGGAAGCAGAAAATAGAATTTCTACAGTAGAGGATAAGGTGTCGATCCAAGAGGGTATTATCCAAGCTCATGAGGCTAAATTAAATAACATGCAATTACGTCTGGAGGATCTTGAGGATCGCTCCAGGCGTAATAATATTAGAATCATTGGCCTACCTGAGTCCTCAGAATTCGAGGATCTTATTAAATTCACTTCTATCAGTCTCCCCCAGGCAATTGGTGTAGCATCCCATCTCCTCCCCCTTGCAATTGAGAGGGCACATAGAGTTGGTCCTAGGAGAGATTCAGCCTCTGGGTTAACTAAACCTAGGATGTGTATTGTAAAATTGCTCAAATTTCAGGACAAACTTGAGGTATTAAAATTAGCAAAGAAAGTATCCACTCTGACATTTGGGAACAGCAAAATATTGCTTTTCCAAGACTTCTCTGCAGAGACATCAGCACGGAGAAGAATAATGGCACCCTTTTGCTCTCAGTTGATTAGCAGAGGTATAAAAGCCAACTTATTTTATCCAGCTAAAATCATAGCTGAAAATAGTCACAGAAGTTAAAGAGTTTATCCGGACTCTAGACCCCTAATGAAATCCAAAACTTATGAGTAGGATAGTAAGCATAAGGTGGTTAGGGAATATAGCTCTGGTTGGTAAAATAGAGTTAATATGTTTACTTTTCTCCAAGATAAAGTTGCTTATATGTTTTTATGTACAGATGTATGTTATATTAGTATTCTATTGCTCCACGTTAGTAAAGTTTTTGAATTTTCTGGTCAAGAAAGAGCAACTGCAATTTATTAGACATCTGAAGTTTATTAATGTTTCTCTTCCTCTTTTTTCTTTTTTTTTCTTTCTTTCTTCCTCCTTTCCCCCCCCCCCTTCTTGCTTTCTCCTCCCCTCCCCCCGGTTGCCTCTCATGCCCTCTCTCCCTCCGTCCCTTCCATTAATCTCGGCTGGACACTTAGTTGTCGGATAAGGTTATGTGTAGCGGGATTGTAGTAATGCAGGCAAAATGATGGAAAACAGCGTCAAAATATTATCATGGAATGTGAGAGGGATCTCTTCTCCGGCGAAACGTAAGTTAATTATTAAGACGCTCGCCAAAGAAAAGCCAGATCTAGTGTTTCTGCAGGAAACCCATCTGGACGGGGCCGAAGCTGCTAAACTCAAAATTAATTGGGTTGGTAAAGTAATTTCCTCCTCTAGTACCTGTAAAAAACGGGGGGTTGCGGTGTTATTCCATAAGGATTTAAATTATAAAATTATACATGTCGCAATTGACCCCGCGGCCAGATTTATATTACTGCAAGTTATGATTGGCACAGTGAAATATATTTTCTGCAACATCTATGCTCCAAATAAATTTTCAACTACATTTTGGGAGCATATCCAAAACAAAATATTTCCGTATCAAAGAGAAAATTTTATTATATGTGGAGATTTTAACATGACCATATGTCCAGAGTTAGATCGTTTTTCAAAAAAAAATGTTGCAGAATATGGCAAACATGCAAAGTTTTTTAAGAGATTCTGTGTCAAATTTGGTCTGACTGATATTTGGCGAGTTCAAAATCCGTGGGCTCGGGCTTATACATGTGAGTCTAAAGCCCATAGGACCTTCTCTAGAATAGATCTCTTTCTGATCTCAGAATCATTAGTAATACAACAAGTCAAAGCCGGCATTGGTGAGTTTATGATATCCGATCACGCTGTCATCTCTTTATGTTTTATTAGATCAGAGGAGCTTAAACCCCCTGGATCCGTTTTTTGCTTCCCGCGTTTCTTATATACGAATGCTCGCTTCACGTCATGGATTAAAAAGATCTGGCGTGAATATATAATTCTGAACCATGAATATAGATATAAAGTAGAGATTTTTTGGGAGGCTGCCAAAGCAGTGATACGTGGAGAAATTACTGCTTTTATGAGCAAACGCTCAAAAAAAATGAAGGAGCAGGGCCTTCAGTTGGCTAATGACATTAAGACGGCGTACAGGAAAGTTCTTCTTGATCCTTCCTCTTTAAATTGGTTATCATATCTGGAGTGTAGGAAGGTAAGAGATGTTTTTTTAAAACAAAAATCACAAGAGGAGGAGGTTAGACTGAATTTAAAGTACAAGAGCTTTCATGGGTGCTCCGCAAAGCATCTGGCGCGTCTCACCAAAAATAGAAAAAAGAAGAACTTTATTGCTGTTATCAAAAGTGGTGATGATAGGGTTTTTAAATCAGTTGAAATCAGCCAAATATTTTATAAGTATTATCAACAACTTTATACTGAGATTGATAGCAATCAATATTCCCAGAATATCTTCTGGTCTAGAATTACAACTCCAAAGATTCAAAAAGACGAGTTGGTAATGTTAAATCAACCGATATCTCAAGACGAAATTAGCGATGCAATTGATAGACTTAAATTAAATAAAGCAGCTGGCCCAGATGGGCTTCCTGCCGAATTTTATAAATCATTTAAAGATGATGTATTATCGGTTTTGGAGGAATTATATAATAATTATTATCTTTCCGAATATGTAACTTCAAAATATTTTGCGGCTGCAAACATTACACTTATATTGAAAAAAGGCAAAAATCCGGAAGATCCGGCCTCTTATAGGCCGATTTCAGTTCTCAATACTGATTATAAAATAATGGCGGGGATCATCTCAGCTAGGCTGAATTCTTGTTTACAGAAATTGATCCATACAGATCAAACAGGGTTTATGTCATCAAGAAATTCAACTAAGAACATACGAAAGCTTACCGCCTTTCTGGATTATGCATGGAGTCTAGAGCCGGAGTCAAATAATACGACAATAGCAGATTCAGCAGTTTTGACCTTAGACGCGGTCAAGGCTTTTGACTCCATTACCTGGGAACATCTATTTTACTCGTTGGAAAATTTTGGGTTTCAAGGTAATTTCATCCGATATATTCATAAAATTTATTCTAACCCTATTTCTTATTTGTTGGTAAATGGTATTAGGTCATCAGAGATAACTTTACACAGAGGCACTAGGCAGGGTTGCCCATTATCTCCTCTCTTATTCAATGTAGCAGTAGAACCCTTAGCGGTTAGATTTCGCGATGTCTTAACTGGTATCCCACTTGGTCAATATAGTCTGAAGACTCTACTCTATGCAGATGACATTTTGCTCTTTATAGACAATGTCCATAATTGTATTCCAGTAATCATGCAGACTCTTGCCGAGTTCAGTTCATTTTCAGGTTATGCGGTTAATTTGGAGAAAAGTGAACTAATGTCAACAGGTAATAGTCACTCTTGTGTGGGGGATATACCATTTAAATTAGTGAAGTCAATTAAATACTTGGGACTGGAGCTACATAAAAATCCAAAATTATGGTATGGGGCAAATTATTCTCCATTATTGGTAAAAATTAAAGAGGATCTTCAGCTTTGGGCATCTTATCCTCTCTCGATTTCAGCAAAGATCAACTTAATTAAAATGATTATTTTTCCTCGTCTCCTTTATGTCCTGCAAAATCTACCTCTCTTTATATCTAATTTAGATGTAAAAAAATTATATAGTTATTTTTCTAAATTTATCTGGAAAAACAAAAAACCCAGAATAGCTTTAGCGAAACTCATGCAGAAGGCAAGTGTGGGAGGGTTAGCTCTACCGGATGTTAAACTATATAATGTCGCGGCTCTGGTAAAATTTGCTTTTGATTGGGTTGCTGAAACCAACTTGATAACTGACAGTCAAGAGGAAGCATTTTATATTCGTCCTTTTTCGTTAAAAGCTATTCTGCATTGTAGTACCAAACAGCTTCCGTTTAATATCTGCAGAATGATATCTTTTAAAAATATTGTCATCGCATGGCAGAAGTTTTGCCATACGATAGGATTAGACCCGTCCTTTTCGGATTTCCTACCTATTCAAGGTAACCCTAAGTTTATACCAGGCATCCATCATAAAGTATTCAAATCCTGGGCAAATAATGGTTTATTGCTGATCAAGCAATTGTTAGATGAAAACCATTTGATACTCACAGCAGAACTTATCTTTCAGACTTATGATTTACCCAGATCAGATCTATTTGCTTATTTTCAAGTTAGACATTATATACATGAGCAAAATTATATGGGCAGGCAGGTGGCAGCGTGGTCGGATGTCAGAACCCTAATTCAAAAATTCATTGGCGGGGTCTCTTCTATCTCGTTGATGTATGACATTATGCTGTCCAAACAAAGTGAAAAACATCTAGATAAGATCAGTAACTGGTTATACCCAGTTATTTCTGAGATAGATAATGAAAAACAGAATTTATGTTTACCTGATAAATTACTTTCTCCAACGGTGTGTCCGGTCCACGGCGTCATCCTTACTTGTGGGATATTCTCTTCCCCAACAGGAAATGGCAAAGAGCCCAGCAAAGCTGGTCACATGATCCCTCCTAGGCTCCGCCTACCCCAGTCATTCGACCGACGTTAAGGAGGAATATTTGCATAGGAGAAACCATATGGTACCGTGGTGACTGTAGTTAAAGAAAATAAATTATCAGACCTGATTAAAAAACCAGGGCGGGCCGTGGGCCGGACACACCGTTGGAGAAAGTAATTTATCAGGTAAACATAAATTCTGTTTTCTCCAACATAGGTGTGTCCGGTCCACGGCGTCATCCTTACTTGTGGGAACCAATACCAAAGCTTTAGGACACGGATGAAGGGAGGGAGCAAATCAGGTCACCTAAATGGAAGGCACCACGGCTTGCAAAACCTTTCTCCCAAAAATAGCCTCAGAAGAAGCAAAAGTATCAAACTTGTAAAATTTGGTAAAAGTGTGCAGTGAAGACCAAGTCGCTGCCCTACATATCTGATCAACAGAAGCCTCGTTCTTGAAGGCCCATGTGGAAGCCACAGCCCTAGTGGAATGAGCTGTGATTCTTTCGGGAGGCTGCCGTCCGGCAGTCTCGTAAGCCAATCTGATGATGCTTTTAATCCAAAAAGAGAGAGAGGTAGAAGTTGCTTTTTGACCTCTCCTTTTACCGGAATAAACAACAAACAAGGAAGATGTTTGTCTAAAATCCTTTGTAGCATCTAAATAGAATTTTAGAGCGCGAACAACATCCAAATTGTGCAACAAACGTTCCTTCTTTGAAACTGGTTTCGGACACAGAGAAGGTACGATAATCTCCTGGTTAATGTTTTTGTTAGAAACAACTTTTGGAAGAAAACCAGGTTTAGTACGTAAAACCACCTTATCTGCATGGAACACCAGATAAGGAGGAGAACACTGCAGAGCAGATAATTCTGAAACTCTTCTGGCAGAAGAAATTGCAACTAAAAACAAAACTTTCCAAGATAATAATTTAATATCAACGGAATGTAAGGGTTCAAACGGAACCCCCTGAAGAACTGAAAGAACTAAATTGAGACTCCAAGGAGGAGTCAAAGGTTTGTAAACAGGCTTAATTCTAACCAGAGCCTGAACAAAAGCTTGAACATCTGGAACAGCAGCCAGTTTTTTGTGAAGTAACACCGACAAGGCAGAAATCTGTCCCTTCAGGGAACTTGCAGATAATCCTTTTTCCAATCCTTCTTGAAGGAAGGATAGGATCCTAGGAATCTTAACCTTGTCCCAAGGGAATCCTTTAGATTCACACCAACAGATATATTTTTTCCAAATTTTGTGGTAAATCTTTCTAGTTACAGGCTTTCTGGCCTGAACAAGAGTATCGATAACAGAATCTGAGAACCCTCGCTTCGATAAAATCAAGCGTTCAATCTCCAAGCAGTCAGCTGGAGTGAAACCAGATTCGGATGTTCGAACGGACCCTGAACAAGAAGGTCTCGTCTCAAAGGTAGCTTCCAAGGTGGAGCCGATGACATATTCACCAGATCTGCATACCAAGTCCTGCGTGGCCACGCAGGAGCTATCAAGATCACCGACGCCCTCTCCTGATTGATCCTGGCTACCAGCCTGGGGATGAGAGGAAAGGGCGGGAACACATAAGCTAGTTTGAAGGTCCAAGGTGCTACTAGTGCATCCACTAGAGCCGCCTTGGGATCCCTGGATCTGGACCCGTAGCAAGGAACTTTGAAGTTCTGACGAGAGGCCATCAGATCCATGTCTGGAATGCCCCACAGCTGAGTGACTTGGGCAAAGATTTCCGGATGGAGTTCCCACTCCCCCGGATGCAATGTCTGACGACTCAGAAAATCCGCTTCCCAATTTTCCACTCCTGGGATGTGGATAGCAGACAGGTGGCAGGAGTGAGACTCCGCCCATAGAATGATTTTGGTCACTTCTTCCATCGCTAGGGAACTCCTTGTTCCCCCCTGATGGTTGATGTACGCAACAGTTGTCATGTTGTCTGATTGAAACCGTATGAACTTGGCCCTCGCTAGCTGAGGCCAAGCCTTGAGAGCATTGAATATCGCTCTCAGTTCCAGAATATTTATCGGTAGAAGAGATTCTTCCCGAGACCAAAGACCCTGAGCTTTCAGGGATCCCCAGACCGCGCCCCAGCCCATCAGACTGGCGTCGGTCGTGACAATGACCCACTCTGGTCTGCGGAATGTCATCCCTTGTGACAGGTTGTCCAGGGACAGCCACCAACGGAGTGAGTCTCTGGTCCTCTGATTTACTTGTATCTTCGGAGACAAGTCTGTATAGTCCCCATTCCACTGACTGAGCATGCACAGTTGTAATGGTCTTAGATGAATGCGCGCAAAAGGAACTATGTCCATTGCCGCTACCATCAACCCGATCACTTCCATGCACTGAGCTATGGAAGGAAGAGGAACGGAATGAAGTATCCGACAAGAGTCTAGAAGTTTTGTTTTTCTGGCCTCTGTTAGAAAAATCCTCATTTCTAAGGAGTCTATAATTGTTCCCAAGAAGGGAACCCTTGTTGACGGGGATAGAGAACTCTTTTCCACGTTCACTTTCCATCCGTGAGATCTGAGAAAGGCCAGGACGATGTCCGTGTGAGCCTTTGCTTGAGGAAGGGACGACGCTTGAATCAAAATGTCGTCCAAGTAAGGTACTACAGCAATGCCCCTTGGTCTTAGCACAGCTAGAAGGGACCCTAGTACCTTTGTGAAAATCCTTGGAGCAGTGGCTAATCCGAAAGGAAGCGCCACGAACTGGTAATGTTTGTCCAGGAATGCGAACCTTAGGAACCGATGATGTTCCTTGTGGATAGGAATATGTAGATACGCATCCTTTAAATCCACCGTGGTCATGAATTGACCTTCCTGGATGGAAGGAAGAATAGTTCGAATGGTTTCCATCTTGAACGATGGAACCTTGAGAAACTTGTTTAAGATCTTGAGATCTAAGATTGGTCTGAACGTTCCCTCTTTTTTGGGAACTATGAACAGATTGGAGTAGAACCCCATCCCTTGTTCTCTTAATGGAACAGGATGAATCACTCCCATTTTTAACAGGTCTTCTACACAATGTAAGAATGCCTGTCTTTTTATGTGGTCTGAAGACAACTGAGACCTGTGGAACCTCCCCCTTGGGGGAAGTCCCTTGAATTCCAGAAGATAACCTTGGGAGACTATTTCTAGCGCCCAAGGATCCAGAACATCTCTTGCCCAAACCTGAGCGAAGAGAGAGAGTCTGCCCCCCACCAGATCCGGTCCCGGATCGGGGGCCAACATTTCATGCAGTCTTGGTAGCAGTGGCAGGTTTCTTGGCCTGCTTTCCTTTGTTCCAGCCTTGCATTGGTCTCCAAGCTGGCTTGGCTTGAGAAGTATTACCCTCTTGCTTAGAGGACGTAGCACCTTGGGCTGGTCCGTTTCTACGAAAGGGACGAAAATTAGGTTTATTTTTTGCCTTGAAAGGCCGATCCTGAGGAAGGGCGTGGCCCTTACCCCCAGTGATATCAGAGATAATCTCTTTCAAGTCAGGGCCAAACAGCGTTTTCCCCTTGAAAGGAATGTTAAGTAGCTTGTTCTTGGAAGACGCATCAGCCGACCAAGATTTCAACCAAAGCGCTCTGCGCGCCACAATAGCAAACCCAGAATTCTTAGCCGCTAACCTAGCCAATTGCAAAGTGGCGTCGAGGGTGAAAGAATTAGCCAATTTGAGAGCATTGATTCTGTCCATAATCTCCTCATAAGGAGGAGAATCACTATCGACCGCCTTTATCAGCTCATCGAACCAGAAACATGCGGCTGTAGCGACAGGGACAATGCATGAAATTGGTTGTAGAAGGTAACCCTGCTGAACAAACATCTTTTTAAGCAAACCTTCTAATTTTTTATCCATAGGATCTTTGAAAGCACAACTATCCTCTATGGGTATAGTGGTGCGTTTGTTTAAAGTGGAAACCGCTCCCTCGACCTTGGGGACTGTCTGCCATAAGTCCTTTCTGGGGTCGACCATAGGAAACAATTTTTTAAATATGGGGGGAGGGACGAAAGGAATACCTGGCCTCTCCCATTCTTTATTAACAATGTCCGCCACCCGCTTGGGTATAGGAAAAGCTTCTGGGAGCCCCGGCACCTCTAGGAACTTGTCCATTTTACATAGTTTCTCTGGGATGACCAACTTGTCACAATCATCCAGAGTGGATAATACCTCCTTAAGCAGAATGCGGAGATGTTCCAACTTAAATTTAAATGCAATCACATCAGGTTCAGCCTGTTGAGAAATGTTCCCTGAATCAGTAATTTCTCCCTCAGACAAAACCTCCCTGGCCCCATCAGACTGGGTTAGGGGCCCTTCAGAGATATTAATATCAGCGTCGTCATGCTCTTCAGTATCTAAAACAGAGCAGCCGCGCTTACGCTGACAAGTGTTTATTTTGGCTAAAATGTTTTTGACAGAATTATCCATTACAGCCGTTAATTGTTGCATAGTAAGGAGTATTGGCGCGCTAGATGTACTAGGGGCCTCCTGAGTGGGCAAGACTCGTGTAGACGAAGGAGGGAATGATGCAGTACCATGCTTACTCCCCTCACTTGAGGAATCATCTTGGGCATCATTGTCATTATCACATAAATCACATTTATTTAAATGAATAGGAATTCTGGCTTCCCCACATTCAGAACACAGTCTATCTGGTAGTTCAGACATGTTAAACAGGCATAAACTTGATAACAAAGTACAAAAACGTTTTAAAATAAAACCGTTACTGTCACTTTAAATTTTAAACTGAACACACTTTATTACTGCAATTGCGAAAAAACATGAAGGAATTGTTCAAAATTTATCAAATTTTCACCACAGTGTCTTAAAGCCTTAAAAGTATTGCACACCAAATTTGGAAGCTTTAACCCTTAAAATAACGGAACCGGAGCCGTTTTAAACTTTAACCCCTTTACAGTCCCTGGTATCTGCTTTGCTGAGACCCAACCAAGCCCAAAGGGGAATACGATACCAAATGACGCCTTCAGAAAGTCTTTTCTAAGTATCAGAGCTCCTCTCACATGCGACTGCATGCCATGCCTCTCAAAAACAAGTGCGCCACACCGGCGCGAAAATGAGGCTCTGCTTATGCTTTGGGAAAGCCCCTAAGGAATAAGGTGTCTAATACAGTGCCTGCCGATATTATTATATCAAAATACCCAGATAAAATGATTCCTCAAGGCTAAATATGTGTTAATAATGAATCGATTTAGCCCAGAAAAAGTCTACAGTCTTAATAAGCCCTTGTGAAGCCCTTATTTACGATCGTAATAAACATGGCTTACCGGATCCCATAGGGAAAATGACAGCTTCCAGCATTACATCGTCTTGTTAGAATGTGTCATACCTCAAGCAGCAAGAGACTGCACACTGTTCCCCCAACTGAAGTTAATTGCTCTCAACAGTCCTGTGTGGAACAGCCATGGATTTTAGTTACGGTTGCTAAAATCATTTTCCTCATACAAACAGAAATCTTCATCTCTTTTCTGTTTCTGAGTAAATAGTACATACCAGCACTATTTCAAAATAACAAACTCTTGATTGAATAATAAAAACTACAGTTAAACACTAAAAAACTCTAAGCCATCTCCGTGGAGATGTTGCCTGTACAACGGCAAAGAGAATGACTGGGGTAGGCGGAGCCTAGGAGGGATCATGTGACCAGCTTTGCTGGGCTCTTTGCCATTTCCTGTTGGGGAAGAGAATATCCCACAAGTAAGGATGACGCCGTGGACCGGACACACCTATGTTGGAGAAAGATTGTTCAAAGTTTTAATATGTTACATAAATGCAGGATATCTATGGGCTGGAAGGAATCACATGTGAAGCTCTTGAATAATTTTTATTTACATCCGCTAAAAATCCAAAAATTTTCTATCTCCAGTATAAGTAATTGTCCTCGCTGTGCTAACCATAATGCAGATTTATTTCATATGTTTTGGTACTGCCCCAAAATCAATCAGTTATGGCTTAAAGTTTGTTTCTGGTTTAATGCCCTCTACGATATTAATATGGCGGTGACCATACAAGAGGTGGTTTTATTGTTTAGTGCTATGGATAGTAGATACCCCCGTTTGATTCGTATCATCAATACGATTATTTTGGCGGTGCGCCATCTTATTCTCAAGAACTGGAAAGCAAATAGAGCTCCGAGTTTCGGACTGCTTCTTAAAGAGATTCAAGAACAACAGAATTTATGTTTACCTGATAAATTACTTTCTCCAACGGTGTGTCCGGTCCACGGCGTCATCCTTACTTGTGGGATATTCTCTTCCCCAACAGGAAATGGCAAAGAGCCCAGCAAAGCTGGTCACATGATCCCTCCTAGGCTCCGCCTACCCCAGTCATTCGACCGACGTTAAGGAGGAATATTTGCATAGGAGAAACCATATGTTACCGTGGTGACTGTAGTTAAAGAAAATAAATTATCAGACCTGATTAAAAAAACCAGGGCGGGCCGTGGACCGGACACACCGTTGGAGAAAGTAATTTATCAGGTAAACATAAATTCTGTTTTCTCCAACATAGGTGTGTCCGGTCCACGGCGTCATCCTTACTTGTGGGAACCAATACCAAAGCTTTAGGACACGGATGAAGGGAGGGAGCAAATCAGGTCACCTAAATGGAAGGCACCACGGCTTGCAAAACCTTTCTCCCAAAAATAGCCTCAGAAGAAGCAAAAGTATCAAATTTGTAAAATTTAGAAAAAGTGTGCAGTGAAGACCAAGTCGCTGCCTTACATATCTGATCAACAGAAGCCTCGTTCTTGAAGGCCCATGTGGAAGCCACAGCCCTAGTGGAGTGAGCTGTGATTCTTTCAGGAGGCTGCCGTCCGGCAGTCTCATAAGCCAATCGGATAATGCTTTTAATCCAGAAGGAGAGAGAGGTAGAAGTTGCTTTTTGACCTCTCCGTTTACCAGAATAAACAACAAACAAAGACAAAGTTTGTCTGAAATCCTTAGTAGCTGCTAAGTAAAATTTGAGAGCACGAACTACATCCAAGTTGTGCAACAAACGTTCCTTCTTTGAAACTGGATTAGGACACAAAGAAGGCACAACTATCTCCTGGTTAATGTTTTTGTTAGAAACAACTTTTGGAAGAAAACCAGGTTTAGTACGCAAAACCACCTTATCTGCATGGAACACCAGATAAGGAGAAGAACACTGCAGAGCAGATAATTCTGAAACTCTTCTAGCAGAAGAAATTGCAACCAAAAACAAAACTTTCCAAGATAATAACTTAATATCAACGGAATGTAAGGGTTCAAACGGAACCCCCTGAAGAACTGAAAGAACTAGGTTGAGACTCCAAGGAGGAGTCAAAATTTTGTAAACAGGCTTGATTCTAACCAGAGCCTGAACAAAGGCTAGAACATCTGGCACAGCTGCCAGCTTTTTGTGAAGTAACACAGACAAGGCAGAAATCTGTCCCATCAAGGAACTTGCAGATAATCCTTTTTCCAATCCTTCTCGAAGGAAGGATAGACTCTTAGGAATCTTAACCTTGTCCCAAGGGAATCCTGCAGATTCACACCAACAGATATACCAAATTATGTGGTAATTTTTCTGGTTACAGGCTTTCAGGCCTGAACAAGAGTATTAATAACAGAATCTGAGAACCCTCGCTTTGATAAGATCAAGCGTTCAATCTCCAAGCAGTCAGCTGGAGTGGGTCGAACGGACCTAGAACAAGAAGGTCTCTCAAAGGTAGCTTCCATGGTGGAGCCGATGACATATTCACCAGATCTGCATACCAAGTCCTGCGTGGCCACGCAGGAGCTATCAAAATCACCGACGCCCTCTCCTGATTGATCCTGGCTACCAGCCTGGGGATGAGAGGAAACGGCGGGAACACATAAGCTAGTTTGAAGGTCCAAGGTGCTACTAGTGCATCCACTAGAGCCGCCTTGGGATCCCTGGATCTGTATCCGTAGTAAGGAACTCTGAAGTTCTGACGAGAGGCCATCAGATCCATGACTGGAATGCCCCACGGTTGAGTGACTTGGGCAAAGATTTCCGGATGGAGTTCCCACTCCCCCGGATGCAATGTCTGACGACTCAGAAAATCCGCTTCCCAATTTTCCACTCCTGGGATGTGGATAGCAGACAGGTGGCAGGAGTGAGACTCCGCCCATAGAATGATTTTGGTCACTTCTTCCATCGCTAGGGAACTCCTTGTTCCCCCCTGATGGTTGATGTATGAACTTGGCCCTCGCTAGCTGAGGCCAAGCTTTGAGAGCATTGAATATCGCTCTCAGTTCCAGAATATTTATCGGTAGAAGAGATTCTACCCGAGACCAAAGACCCTGAGCTTTCAGGGATCCCCAGACCGCGCCCCAGCCCATCAGACTGGCGTCGGTCGTGACAATGACCCACTCTGGTCTGCGGAAGGTCATCCCTTGTGACAGGTTGTCCAGGGACAGCCACCAACGGAATGAGTCTCTGGTCCTCTGATTTGCTTGTATCTTCGGAGACAAGTCTGAATAGTCCCCATTCCACTGACTGAGCATGAACAGTTGTAATGGTCTTAGATGAATGCGCACAAAAGGAACTATGTCCATTGCCGCTACCATCAAACCTATCACTTCCATGCACTGCGCTATGGAAGGAAGAGGAACGGAATGAAGTATCCGACAATAGTCTAGAAGTTTTGTTTTTCTGGCTTCTGTCAGAAAAATCCTCATTTCTAAGGAGTCTATTATAGTTCCCAAGAAGGGAACCCTCGTTGACGGAGATAGAGAACTCTTTTCCACGTTCACTTTCCATCCGTGAGATCTGAGAAAGGCCAGGACAATGTCCGTGTGAGCCTTTACTTGAGGAAGGGACGACGCTCGAATCAGAATGTCGTCCAAGTAAGGTACTACAGCAATGCCCCTTGGTCTTAGCACCGCCAGAAGGGACCCTAGTACCTATGAGAAAATCCTAGGAGCAGTGGCTAATCCGAAAGAAAATGCCACGAACTGGAAATGCTTGTCCAGGAATGCAAACCTTAGGAACCGATGATGTTCCTTGTGGATAGGAATATGTAGATACGCATCCTTGAAATCCACCTTGGTCATGAATTGACCTTCCTGGATGGAAGGAAGAAGTGTTCGAATGGTTTCCATCTTGAACGATGGAACCTTGAGAAACTTGTTCAAGATCTTGAGATCTAAGATTGGTCTGAACGTTCCCTCTTTTTTGGGAACTATGAACAGATTGGAGTAGAACCCCATCCCTTGTTCTCCTAATGGAACAGGATGAATCACTCCCATTTTTAGCAGGTCTTCTACCCAATGTAAGAATGCCTGTCTTCTTATGTGGTCTGAAGACAACTGAGACCTGTGGAACCTCCCCCTTGGAGGAAGCCCCTTGAACTCCAGAGAATAACCTTGGGAGACTATTTCTAGCGCCCAAGGATCCAGAACATCTCTTTCCCAAGCCTGAGCGAAGAGAGAGAGTCTGCCCCCCACCAGATCCGGTCCCGGATCGGGGGCCCGCATTTCATGCTGTCTTGGTAGCAGTGGCAGGTTTCCTGGCCTGCTTTCCTTTGCTCCAGCCTTGCATAGGTCTCCAGGCTGGATTGGCTTGAGAAGTATTACCTTCCTGCTTAGAGGACGTAGCCCTTGGGGCTG
This sequence comes from Bombina bombina, assembly GCF_027579735.1. Classification (NCBI taxonomy): domain Eukaryota; kingdom Metazoa; phylum Chordata; class Amphibia; order Anura; family Bombinatoridae; genus Bombina; species Bombina bombina. Next base: position 883,626,209 of record NC_069500.1, read on the forward strand.
ATCCGTTTCTGCGAAAGGGACGAAACTTAGGTTTATTTTTGGTCTTGAAAAGACCTATCCTGAGGAAGGGCGTGGCCCTTGCCCCCAGTGATATCAGAGATAATCTCTTTCAAGTCAGGGCCAAAGAGTGTTTTCCCCTTGAAAGGAATGTCAAGCAATTTGTTCTTGGAAGACGCATCCGCTGACCAAGATTTTAACCAAAGCGCTCTGCGCCACAATAGCAAACCCAGAATTTTTTCGCCGCTAACCTAGCCAATTGCAAGGTGGCGTCTAGGGTGAAAGAATTAGCCAATTTAAGAGCACGAATTCTGTCCATAATCTCCTCATAAGAAGAAGAATTACTAATAATCGCCTTTCCTAGCTCATCAAACTAGAAACACGCGGCTGCAGTGACAGGGACAATGCATGCAATTGGTTGTAGAAGGGAACCTTGCTGAACAAACATCTTTAGCAGACCTTCTAATTTTTTATCCATAGGATCTTGGAAAGCACAACTATCTTCTATGGGTATAGTGGCGCGCTTGTGTAGAGTAGAAACCGCCCCCTCGACCTTGGGGACTGTCTGCCATCAGTCCTTTCTGGGGTCGACTATAGGAAAACAATTTTATAAATATGGGGGGAGGTACTAAAGGTATACCGGGCCTGTCCCATTCTTTACTAACAATGTACGCCACCCGCTTGGATATAGGAAAAGCTTCGGGGGGCCCCGGGGCCTCTAAGAACTTTTCCATTTTACATAGTGGTTCTGGAATGACCAGATAATCACAATCATCCAAATTGGATAACACCTCCTTAAGCAGAGCGCGGAGATGTTCCAACTTAAATTTAAAAGTAATCACATCAGGTTCAGCTTGTTGAGAAATGTTTCCTGAATCTGAAATTTCTCCCTCAGACAAAACCTCCCTGGCCCCCTCAGACTGGTGTAGGGGCCCTTCAGAAACCATATCATCAGCGTTCTCATGCTCTACAGAATTTTCTAAAACAGAGCAGTCGCGCTTTCGCTGATAAGTGGGCATATTGGCTAAAATGTTTTTGATAGAATTATCCATTACAGCCGTTAAATGTTGCATAGTAAGGAGTATTGGCGCACTAGATGTACTAGGGGCCTCCTGTATGGGCAAGACTGGTGTAGACGAAGGAGGGGATGATGCAGTACCATGCTTACTCCCCTCTACAACGGCAAAGAGAATGACTGGGGTAGGCGGAGCCTAGGAGGGATCATGTGACCAGCTTTGCTGGGCTCTTTGCCATTTCCTGTTGGGGAAGAGAATATCCCACAAGTAAGGATGACGCCGTGGACCGGACACACCTATGTTGGAGAAAAGTAGTTTTTGAATCATTCCATTTAGTGGATGCCTCTGAGAAGAGAATAGATGATTTTCTCTGGGGATGGCTTCCAATCAATAAGTCTTACTCCGTTCCAATCCAAAGACAGATACTTTTCCCGTTTCGTTCGTCTATCAGTTTCGCAGAAATGGTACTTTTGGGGAAATTTCCGGCCGCGTGGATTAGCAGTGGGCCATAGAGTATCTGACACTCTTCGTGGGTGTTTGATTGAGATCTGGATGGTGCGGTGGGGGGGGGATGGACAGGGGGGAATGTGTGGGGTTTGTTTTTTTTTTTTTTTTTTTTCTCTTTCTCTCTTTCCTTTTCTTTTTTTTTATTTATTTGTAATTGTTAAGTTTTACGCGGGTTAGAAAAATCCAGTAAGACAAAGAAGATTACGGCAAAATATTTGTATTCATAATGTTCGATTTTTATTTGTACACAGTTTCATGAAATGTCTTGCCATTGTTTGTTTTCATCATAATTTCGTGTCTCTTGGAGATCAATAAAAAATTTATTTAAAAAAAAAAAAAAAATGGTTGGTGTGTGCACTGAGAAACCTTTTTAGAAAAAAGCAAAAATTGCTCATTATGTTCTAAAGGGTCATTAGATTCTTGGAAGCTAACAGAAAACATCTATCACTCACGACATAAGCAGTGCTTTGGGCATTGCAATCCCCTGTTTAGAAGAAAAAAACTTAGAGTCCATGGGCGGCCAGGAGAGCATCCAAATGGTGCATGTGTCACATATTTTAATCAATCCATGGTGTTTTAGCTTGCAGGAGTTGTTTGTTTGTTTTTAAATTACCATTATAATATCTTTCCATGAAAAGGAAATTTATGCTTACCTAATAAATTGATTTCTTCTACGATACGACGAGTCCACGGATTCATCCTTGTGGGATATTATCCTCCTGCTAACAGGAAGTGGCAAAGAGCACCACACCAGAGCTGTCTATATAGCTCCTCCCTTGACTCCACCCCCCAGTCATTCGACCGAAGGTATAGGAAGAAAAAGGAGAAACTAAAAGGTGCAGAGGTGACTGAAGTTTTAAACAAAAAAATATAATCTGTCTTAAATTGACAGGGAGGGCCGTGGACTCGTATCGTAGAAGAAATCATTAGGTAAGCATAAATTTCCTTTTCTTCTACAAGATACGACAAGTCCACGGATTCATCCTTTACTTGTGGGATACAATATCAAAGCTAGAGGACACGGATGAACGGGAGGGACAAGACAGATACCTAAACAGAAGGCACCACTGCTTGAAGAACTTTTCTCCCAAAAATAGCCTCAGAAGAAGCAAAAGTATCAAATTTGTAAAATTTGGAAAAGGTATGAAGAAAAAAAAAACTATCATTTGATCACCTCTTTCACTTTACCCTTCCTAGTACTTAGTATAGGCAAAGAGAATGACTGGGGGGTGGAGTCAAGGGAGGAGCTATATAGACAGCTCTGCTGTGGTGCTCTTTGCCACTTCCTGTTAGCAGGAGGATAATAACCCACAAGTAAAGGATGAATCAGTGGACTCGTCGTATCTTGTAGAAGAAACACTATTTATATTAAACTTTTGCTGTCCTTTAATATACACATATTACTATAACGCTGCAATTTTCTACTGCAATGTATTGAAACATTTCAGTAAACTTAGACGGCATAACCTAAGCGGAATTTTTGAAATTGCAATATAAGTTATTTTTTTGCAGCCCCAATAGTGTGTGTTTACTGTGCAGGATGCCCTATAAGCTGTTTTTTCAATCCGTAAAATGAAGACCAAGTTTCTGTGCTTTTGCTGGTTTATTTCCTAAATAAATAGTTGACCAGGTGCTGTAGTTCTGCTAGAATAATCACTTTAAAGGAACACTAAATAAATGCTAGATAGAATGATGCATTCAAAGAAAAAAATTAGTCAGAATAACTTGTAGATGTATTTTTTTTTTAAAGTTTCATTAGCTGTTAAAATATTGACAAAATAAGTGTAAAGTTTTAGTGTCTATAAAACAATGGGAGCTGCCATGTTGTTACTTATGTGTGTATCAGAAAGCACAGTGAGCGGACGAACTACAGATGGTCTATACACAGGGTACTCACAATAGTCGACAGCACACCAGTGTGCTTGTGGAAACAGGCTGGTAATCAGAGCTAACCAGCTGGCTCTCTCCGGTGTACAGCTATCCAGGATAGATTCGGCGTCTGGTGGAAGCACTGCTTGTTATGTAAACATCGAAGGCACCAATTATAATAAAAACAAATTTTATTGCAAGCTCTGCATATTGAGCCTTAGCAAGGATTAAAACATAACAAGCAAATAGATCAAAAATTAACAATTGCAACGCGTTTCTCGGCTATTTGCTTGTTATGTTTTAATCCTTGCTAAGGCTCAATATGCAGAGCTTGCAATAAAATTTGTTTTTATTATAATTGGTGCCTTCGATGTTTACATAACAAGCAGTGCTTCCACCAGACGCCGAATCTATCCTGGATAGCTGTACACCGGAGAAAGCCAGCTGGTCAGCTCTGATTACCAGCCTGTTTCCACAAGCACACTGGTGTGCTGTCGACTATTGTGAGTACCCTGTGTATAGACCATCTGTAGTTCGTCCGCTCACTGTGCTTTCTGATACACACATTTGTGCGCCTCTTCTCATCCATGTTTTTAGAAGTGACTTGTTCCTGCTGAGCAAAGTTTGGAGGGTGCTGCCGAATGGAGTGCAAATTCTGAAGGGAATATTTGGAACTTTGTGCCTTACATCGGAACGTCTACTGTTTGGAGTTAAACGGACATTTTTATCTGATGTATCCTAACATCCTTCTTTAATGAGGTTCCATTTTCCATTATTATAATAGTATTTAGTGCTGTTGACTAGTTTCAATCTGCTGATCTTATAATTGTTTGTATATTTGTTTTATTTTATGTACACCATTTTGAGTCTATATTGCCAAGCATTTTTATAATAGCGCCCTCTGGTGACCTCGGTCAATTTGTTTGCATGTTGTAACTTAGGTTACCTTCTCTGCTGTGGCCAATTAGGAACAGTTATAAATAGGTCACTAGAGTGTGCAGCCAATGGCTGTGTGGTATATAGCAGTGTTCTACACTTCCATTTCTAACAGGAACTAAAAAGCTCGCAATTTCAGAATAGCATTACAGGAAAAGGGGACAAAATAAATAATGAAAGTATATTGCAGAGTTGTTTTTAGATATACGATTTATCATTTTATGTTACCATCTCAAATTGTTTAATGTCCCTTTAAGACCCAGACTTTTTCTTTCATGATTCAGATAGAGAATACAAATTAAAAAAAAAGTTTCCAATTTACTTATATTATCAAATCTGCTTCCTTCTCTTGTTATTCTTTGTTGAAGAGATATCTAATTTTTTTAGCATGCACATGTCTGGAGCACTACATGACAGGAAATAGTGCAACCATCTAGGGCTTTTGCTTATGTATAACACTGTTGCAAAACTGCTGCCATATAGTACTGCAGACACGTGCATACTCCTGAGCATACCTTCTTGCCTTTCAACAAAGAATAACAAGAACATTTGATAATAAAAGTAAATTGGAAAGTTATTTAAAATTGTAAGTAATGCTGGTTTCCGGTGGAGGAGGAGCTGCACAGGTGTTGCTCAGCTCGTCACTCCAGTCCTCTAGACACTGGCGGCTGATTCCTTCGCGCCCTGCCTCAAGTTTTGGGGCTGTTTTTTCGGTCAGTAAAGAAGAACTACTCTGGAACCTTATCCAGTGGTCTGTCACCCAACTGGCTCAAGCCTAACCGCCAGCAACCTGGTCCTGCCTTATCGATAGTAACCAGGTGTTCTACCCACTTCCAACGGGTGCACCTTTATCATTTGTGCCCCTGCCCTTGGACATTTTCCCACCCCTCTGGCGGAGCCCTGTCAATTCACCGGTCAAGCCGTCCTCCCCCTCTCTGCATCTGCCGCCCCGCCAGATCAATCCTAAAGACCGCAACACAGCGCACAAACTTTACCTTTTATTCTCCTGAGGAAGTCCTCGTCTGGCGTCCACCCCCTCCCTCCCCCACCGGTGCTGCATGGGAGGGAGCCGGGCCCGGTCCTGGATCAGGGACCCGGTGTTGTGGTGGTTCTCTGACCTTGCTTAAGAAATCTTCGCTGACTTATCCCACCTTAACACCTGGTCTGCAGCAGTTAACCACTATAGACTCCTAAGGCTCACCACTGTAATTAATACATAAAGGGGCTGGGGGTCTTAGCCTTAGACTTTCATATTTCAGTTGTGTGATATAACTTATTAAAGTCCTAGGCTCAAGCATTGAAAGCTAATTAACCCCATATGTGCCTTGGGACTATAGCTCTTCCTACAAAAATTCCAGACCCATGGTGGCGAAAGCCTAAGTTACTTGAACCTTAAATCTCCAACTAGAAACTGGGAGCAGTCTTGGCTCCAGTAATTATCTGTTTAAACTGCTGATCAAAACTGTTAAAAGTTCTTAAAGATCCCTGGCTCTAAACCTTGTACCCCTGGGTACAAACCCCTTTTGGGATTGGGTTGATGGCCTAGGATAAGGGGAAGGGAAAGTAAAGGGAAGATTAGTAATATAACTCATTTTACTAACAGGTCATAGTGATCTTGTCTGAAGCTTACATCTTTTAAATCTGTCAAAGTTCCAATAATTTGTCTTAGGTTCTGCTGCGTGTAAATATCAAGTGGAATCTAACAGTTTACACACCCTGGCACAAGCTCTGTAGGCCCGACTTCCCTGGTTCCTCTGCTACACATAGAGGTGGGGTTTATTGCATAAAGCAGAGCTCAGAATTCATACTCTTTATAAAGCCTTTCAGGGCCTGAGACCACTAGTCTAACTTATATTATAAAGTCCTCTCGGTCTTATCCCGGGCCAGCCCATTTGCACAGGTTAAGGGTTGGCATGAACTGTTCCTCCCTGTCACTACTGTTGCTTGAGTGAGCCCTACCTAATTCCCGGGGTCCGGGATCTTTCCTTTTTTTTTTGTGGCACCAAGCTGGCCAATTAACCAGCACACTCCCTGATCCTGCACTCTCCCCGCACCTTGGTTCCCCCCAACCCCTATCCTTACTCCTCCCCCTTCTTTCCTTTTTTTTTTTGCACTGAGAGGATTCTTCCCTAGGCTAAGCAACCTTCACTTCCTTTTTAATTCACTGCACATGGATAAATTTCTCCACAGTCACCTTAGGACTCCCTCACCAGCTATGGCAGCAAAACCAAGAGACAGGAGAGCCAAAAATATTTCAGACATCTTGCCTGAAGCACAAGCAAACCCTGTTACCACACCCCTTATTGACTGATACACTCAATATGCAAATTCTGGTCGCCAAAATTTCGGAGGCCTTGGCACCCAACTTCGATGCACTTAAATCAGAGATTAGACAAGATCTGTCCCTACTATCGCAGGAAATCAGACATTTTGCCAACAGAATCAATGAAGTTGAACAGAGGGTGTCAGATCTCGAAGATCTCATCACACTTCATAGTGCGAACATAGAAGCAACCAATTTATCTATCACTACAATGCAGGCTAAACTTGAAGACCTCGAGAATCGTTCTCGTAAGAACAACATACGCATAATTGGGGTCCCTGAGGATAGGATCTATGAGGACTTAAATACCTTTGTCTCAGAGTTACTGCCACAACTTCTAAAAATACCATCTAACTACCCTCAGATCATAGTGGAAAGAGCACATAGACTAGGCAGGCCTCGGGTAGACAATAAAGGGAACCACAGGCATAGACCTGTGATTGTAAAACTCTTAAATTTCCAAGACAAGATTACATTAATGCAATTTTACCGTAAAAATCAGCCCATTACACTTGGAGAATCTAAAATTCTCCTTTTTCAGGATTTTTCAGCCGAGACAACATCTAAGAGGCGGGCTTTAGCTCCAATCTGTACCAAACTGATCCAACAGGGTCACCAAGCCACTATTATTTATCCGGCAAAATTGAAAATTACATATGGTGACAAGGTTCATCTCTTTAAAACTATATTAGAAGTAGAACAATTTCTGAAAGACTCAAATATTCTAGGCCCACAATTGATAGGCCAAAAATAGTCCATTAATATGCTTATTTTTTTTTATATTAACTTGTTTTTTTTTCCTTGTATGTTATTTGAGCAAGGACAACGTTGGCCCAGGAGCCGCGGTTGGGCGGGCTTCACTACTTCCGTCCCTCCTTTCTTACCCCCCCCCCTTTTTTTTTTTTTCTTTTCTTTACCTGCCTATCTAGGGCGCACAAATCGCTGTCTAGAATCGATCTATTTCTTATTAATGATAGACTAAGTAGGTCAGAAGTAAAAGCAGGCATACAACCCATTTTTCTGTCAGACCACGAGTTTCAGTTTAACCATCTCAAAAACAGATCTACACGCTTCATTTTTCCCTCATTTCTTGCGTCTGATTTGAAATTCAAAAACTGGCTGAAACTTAAATTCTCCGAGTATGTCCAACATAACCAGGACCACATAGGTTCCCTTCTGGTGTTTTGGGATACTGCGAAGGCGGTCCTCAGGGGCGAAATTATAGCCTATAGTGCCATGAGATCCAGGAAAATCAGATTAAGAGAGAAGGAAATGATCAATTCAGTAATCAATTCTTATAACTCTATAGACACATTTGCGGTCTTTCAGGAAACACAGAGGGATTTAAAACATCAAGTCAGACTATATAGATTCGGGGACAAATCCGGCAAACTTCTGGCCAACCTGGTTAAAAGGGAGAAAAAATCATCCTTAATCGAGAATATCCAACAGGACGGCACCTCTCTCAAGAAACCTGAGGAGATTGCGGAGGCATTTTCCAAATACTATCAGGATCTGTACTCTTTCAGGAGCTCGAATCCTGTTCAAGCGTTGCAATTTTGGAGTGAAATCTCCTGTCCTAAAATCTCAGCTGAGATGGCCGACACTCTCAATGCCCCAATTACGGAAGCAGAAATTATAAAGACCATTACAGATCTTTCCCCGAACAAAACACCAGGTCCAGACTGCTTGCCGAACGAGTTTTACAAAATTTTTAATAGTGAGATTGCTCCTTATCTCAATAACTTATACAACATTATGTATGTTAAGGGAGATCCAGTAGCCACCTCTTTCTCCGCTTCTAACACGATTTAAATTCTGAAGGGTGGGAAGGATCCTTCCCTTAAGGAATCCTATAGACCTATAGCCCTTTTAAACGTAGATTATAAAATCCTGTCCTCTATTATCGCAAGGCGGCTACAAGCACCACTTGCTAACATCATTCATTCAGATCAGACTGGGTTTTTATACAAACGAAACTCCACAGCAAAAGTTAGAGAGGCTTTGGTTGTCACTGAATACTTTAGAACTATGGAGGTGTCGGGGAGCCGGGGGGAGGAGGGTGCCCCTGACCTAGCCATCGTTTCCATTCATGCTGAGAAAGCATTTGACTCAATCGATTTTGCCCATCTTTTCACTTCATTGGTTAATTTTGGGTCTAGGGGAGAGTTTCTTAAATTCATTATTAATTTATATAAAGAACCCTATACAAGATTGATTGTCAATAACATTGTGTCTACACAGATAACCCTTGGGAGGGGAACCCGTCAGGGGTGTCCTCTTTCCCCTCTGCTCTTCGACATCTCAATAGAGCCTCTGGCAATCATGGTCAGATATCAATTATCAGGAATTAAACTGGGCAGTCAGACTATAAAAATTGCTCTTTACGCGGATGATCTGCTCCTTTATCTGTCAGATACCCAGACTAGTATACCTAAACTCTTGGAAATCGCTGCTCGTTTTGGGTCCTTTTCGGGCTATAAAATTAACGAAGCGAAATCAGAGCTGTTATGGCTTAGAAAAAACAATAATTCCCCTCTTAATATCCCTTTTAGTATAGCGAAAGACTCTCTTAAAATTTAGGAATTTTTATCCCCTCTACACCAAGGGATTTATACGACCTTAACATTTCCCCAATTCTAGCAAGCATCAGGGTAAAACTTAAAAGTTGGCAGTCTTTGCCAATATCTATTTCAGGTCGGATAGCCTTATTTAAAATGGTTCTTCTGCCAAAGCTTTTATATGTTCTACAGAACACCCCTTTAATTCTCTTAGAAAGAGATATCCGGCTGCTTAACAGTGCACTCAGTAAATATATTTGGCAGGAGAAAAGATCAAGGATATCCCTGAATAAATTATCCCTCCCAAAAGAGAGTGGCGGTCTTGCACTGCCCGACATTCGTCTATATAACTATGCTTTTCTTGTTCGAGTGGTGACTGACTGGATTTTTCACAGTGACTACGTAACAAACAATTTATTAGAGGAAAATATTTGTTACCCCTACCTCCCACTAGCATTAATACATTGCCCACCTAAAGAGTTACCAGGAGAAATTAAAACACTTAAAACTGTGTCCAATCCGTTGAAGGCCTGGTGGAAGGTAGGGAATCTCTTATCTTTAAATTGTAAAGTCTCCCAGAATCTCCCTCTACTGGGCAATCCAAAATTCCCTGCAGGCTTAAGTTCCCCCCAGTATTTAAGAGATGGCATAATCTGGGTCTGAATAGGGTGGTTCATCTTATTGATACAGAAAGAAAATGTGTCAAATCCTTTGAGGAATTAAAAATAGAGTTCAAAATAAATAATAAGGAATTTTATGCATATCTACAAAGTAGGTATTTTTCTATAGAGCTTATGAAAGAGACAGACAGGAGCTGGTCCCTGGGCAAAATGGAGAGCTGGTTTACACTATTTAAAAACGGACCCAGGTCTATCTCCATGTGCTATCAGTTGATCAATCTTAGTAAAGGCGAACAGGAGCTCGAGAAAATTTCCTCAATGTGGAACCAGATGATACCTCAGTCTAAAATTGATATTTAATTCGTCCAATCATCAATCCAGAAAGTTGCCCAGGCTACCTTGTCAGCCACCTGGCGGGAGATGCATGTCAAACTTTTACGTAACTCATACTTTACTCCCAAAACGGGATGTAAAATTCTTAACATTAGTTTCAATAAATGCCCAATATGTTTGCTCCCCGCAGCTGACTTAATGCATATGATCTGGGAATGCCCTAAAATAAGGCATCTTTGGTGGAAGTTACACTTTTGGCTTAGTAGAACCCTTAAAATTTCTCTTCCAGGTTTAACACAGTTACAAATCATATTTGGTCCTAGGAATCATACCTTACAACACGCAAATGACAAAGTGATATTTCTGTCCATTCTGGCAACCAGATATCTTATTTTTAAAAAATGGAAATCGAGAACTATACCTTCTATTCCAGAAATTAAGAATTGTTTAAAAAAACAATGTTTATTAGAACAAAGAGACACTAATTTAGATAATGATTCAGATATTAGACAATTCTTTGGCAAATGGTCAGTGTTTATCAAGTCACTGCCGGACTCGGAGATTAATGATCTGATTTTCCCATTTAGAAATTCTGAATTGGTACTTTTAGGTGCATGGTAATGCTCAAGTAACAGAGACATGAGTTAAGAGTCCATCCTGGGTGTCCTGACCCTGAAAATCTTAGTGTTCCAGTTGGGACGGGGGAGCGAACAGGTGGGGTCTCCCTTTTCCCATCCCCTTCTCCCTCCCCCCCTTTTTTTTTTCTTCTCTCTTTTCTCTCTCCCTTTTTCTTTTTTTAATTTATTATTCTTTATTTTGTAAAACCCCAACAGTGTATACTTTCATTTTTTGCTGGTGAAAAAAAAAAATGTTAGGTCAAGATTTTTTGCCAGGATATCTATGAAATGCCATATGGCCCTGTGAGACTATATATCTATTGTACTAAGAGTTATCTACTCTTGATGCGTTATCTGTTTTTTAAAAAAAAAAAATATATATTTTTGGTTGTTTTGTTTTTTTGCCCTGCGTGGCTAAAGGTGCACCATGTATATGTGTTTACCCTGTTGGATTAATAAAAAAAAAAAAAAAAAAATTGTAAGTAATGTCAGAATCATGAAATACTTTTTTTGTAGTTAGGCAAACAAAAGCAGTACGAGGGTTCATGTTCTGCTTACTGTGGTGTAGGTATCTGACCTCACAGTACCACTGTGAGGGGGGGGGGTACCACTGACCTCACAGAAAGAAAAGTCTGAGAGTGGGGGGCGGGCACAATAAGCAAAATGCCCCCACAGAGATGAAAAAAACTGAATTTATGCTTACCAGATAAATTTCTTTCTCTTACGGTGTATTCAATCCACGGATTCATCCTTACTTGTGGGATATTCTCAATCCCTACAGGAAGTGGCAAAGAGAGCACACAGTAAAGCTGTCCATATAGCTCCCCTCAGGCTCCGCCCCCCCAGTCATTCGACCGACGGTTAGGAGAAAAAGGAGAACCATAGGGTGCAGTGGTGACTGTAGTTATTTTTAAATTAAATTTGAACCTGACATAAATGTCAGGGCGGGCCGTGGACTGAATACACCGTAAGAGAAAGAAATTTATCAGGTAAGCATAAATTCTGTTTTCTCTTACTTGGTGTATTCAGTCCACGGATTCATCCTTACTTGAGGGATACCAATACCAAAGCAATAGGACACTGATGAAGGGAGGGAACAAGTCAGGTAACCTAAACGGAAGGCACCACTGCTTGCAAAACCTTTCCCCCAAAAATAGCCTTGAAAAAGAAAAAGTATCGAATTTGTAAAATTTGGCGAATGTATGCAGTGAAGACCAAGTCGCTGCCTTACAAATCTGTTCAACAGAAGCCTCATTCTTAAAAGCCCATGTGGTAGCCACAGCTCTGGTGGAATGAGCTGTAATTCGTTCAGGAGGCTGCCGTCCAGCAGTCTCATAAGCCAATCGGATGATGCTTTTCAGCCAAAAGGAAAGAGAGGTAGCAGTCACTTTCTGACCTCTCCTCTTACCAGAGTAGACGACAAACAAGGATGATGTTTGTCTGAAATCTTTAGTCGCTTTTAAATAGAATTTTAAAGCACGAACCACGTCAAGATTGTGTAAAAGTTGTTCCTTCCTAGAAACTGGGTTAGGACACAGAGAAGGAAAAATAATTTCCTGGTTAATATTCTTATTAGAAACCACTTTTGGAAGAAAACCAGGTTTGGTACGCAAAACAACCTTATCTGCATGGAACACCAGATAGGGTGAATCACACTGCAAAGCAGACAATTCAGAAACTCTTCGAGCAGAAGAAATGGCTACTAAAAACAAAACTTTCCAAGATAATAACTTAATATCTATGGAATGTAAAGGTTCAAACGGAACCCCTTGAAGAACTGAAAGAACTAAATTTAGACTCCAAGGAGGAGCCACAGGCTTGTAAACAGGCTTGATTCTAACTAGGGCCTGTGCAAACGCCTGAATGTCTGGTATAGCTGCCAGGCGCTTATGTAACATAATAGACAGAGCAGATATCTGTCCTTTTAAGGAACTAGCTGACAGACCTTTCTCCAATCCTTCTTGGAGAAAAGCCAGAATCCTTGGAATCCTAACCTTACTCCACGAGTAACCCTTGGATTCACACCAACCAAGATATTTCCGCCATATCTTATGGTAAATTTTCCTAGTGACAGGCTTTCTGGCCTGTATCAGAGTGTCTATAACTGATTCAGAAAAACCACGCTTAGCTAGGATTAAGCGTTCAATCTCCAAGCAGTCAGTTGCAGAGAAACTAGATTTGGATGCTTGAAAGGACCTTGAATTAGAAGATCCTTGGTGTTCTGACGGGACGCCATCAGATCCAATTCTGGAATGCCCCATAGCTGGGTTAGCTGAGCAAAGACCTCCGGGTGGAGTTCCCACTCCCCCGGATGGAAAGTCTGACGACTCAGATAATCCGCCTCCCAGTTGTCTACTCCTGGGATGTGAATTGCAGATAAATGGCAGGAGTGATCCTCCGCCCATTTGATGATCTTGGTTACTTCCTTCATCGCCAGGGAACTCTTTGTTCCTCCCTGATGATTGATGTACGCTACAGTCGTGATGTTGTCCGACTGAAATCTGATGAATTTGGACTCCGCTAGTTGAGGCCATGCTTGGAGCGTATTGAATATCGCTCTCAGCTCCAAAATATTTATCTCTTCCCGAGACCATAGGCCTTGAGCCTTCAGGGAGTTCTAGACCGCACCCCAGCCTAACAGACTGGCATCGGTCGTGACAATGATCCACTCCGGTCTGCGGAAACTCATTCCCTGAGACAGGTGATCTTGAGACAACCACCAGAGAAGAGAGTCTCTGGTGTTCTGGTCCATTTGTATTTGGGGAGATAAATCTGCGTAATCCCCATTCCACTGCTTGAGCATGCACAGTTGCAGTGGTCTGAGATGAATTCGGGCAAAAGGGACTACGTCCATTGCCGCCACCATTAAACCAATTACCTCCATGCACTGAGCCACAGAAGGCAGAGGAATGGAATGAAGAACTCGGCAGGTGTTCATCAGTTTGGACTTCCTGACCTCTGTCAGAAAGATTTTCATTTCTACCGAGTCTATTAGTGTTCCCAGGAAGGGAACCCTTGTAAGCGGGGACAGAGAACTCTTTTCTACGTTCACCTTCCACCCGTGAGACCTTAGAAAGGCCAGAACAATGCTACTGCAATGCCCCGCGGTCTTAGCACCGCCAGAAGGGACCCTAGCACCTTTGTGAAAATTCTGGGAGCGGTGGCCAACCCGAAAGGAAGGGCCACGAACTGGTAATGTTTGTCCAGAAAGGCGAACCTTAGGAACTGATGGTGATCTTTGTGGATAGGAATATGTAGGTACGCATACTTTAGATCCACGGTAGTCATATATTGACCTTCCTGGATCATCGGCAAGATTGTCCGAATGGTTTCCATCTTGAAAGACGGAACTCTGAGGAATTTGTTTAGAATCTTTAGATCCAGGATTGGCCTGAAAGTTCCCTTGCGTTTCAGAAAATGGCTTACCTTCCCTCATGGGGATTTCTGTCAGTCTTCTAGCATTACCAGGTCTTGTTAGAAATAAATGACTGAGCATACCTTAAGCAGTTAAGCCTGCAAACTGTTCCCCCCAACTGAAGAAGTTCTCCAGTACTCAACAGTCCTGTGTGGGAACAGCAATGGATTTTAGTTACAACATGCTAAAATCTTTTTCCTCTCAGCAGAAATCTTCATCACTTTCTGCCTCAGAGTAAATAGTACAAACCGGCACTATTTTAAAATAACAAACTCTTGATTGAAGAAATAAAACAACAAATCTAACACCACAAACTCAGATGCTACTTGTTAGAGCGGCAAAGAGAATGACTGGGGGGGCGGAGCCTGAGGGGAGCTATATGGACAGCTTTGCTGTGTGCTCTCTTTGCCACTTCCTGTAGGGATTGAGAATATCCCACAAGTAAGGATGAATCCGTGGACTGAATACACCAAGTAAGAGAAAAAAAGTTTTGTATTCCTGTTTCGAAAAATCGGTTTACAGACCATTATTTGAATTTCTTGCCATATAACAATACAAAAGCTTTTGAGGAAAAGAACAAACACCTTTGTGTGTGATTAAGAATCTCATCACTGTCACTAAAACAACAACCGCATGTGAATCTCATCACTGTCACTAAAACAACAACAACAACCGCATGTGAATCTCATCACTGTCACTAAAACAACAACAACTGCATGTGAATCTCATCACTGTCACTAAAACAAAAACAACAACAACTGCATGTGAATCTCAACACTGTCACTAAAACAACAACAACTGCATGTGAATCTCAACACTGTCACTAAAACAACAACAACTGCATGTGAATCTCAACACTGTCACTAAAACAACAACAACCGCATGTGAATCTCATCACTGTCACTAAAACAACAACAACTACATGTGAATCTCATCACTGTCACTAAAACAAAAACAACAACTGCATGTGACTCTCATCACTGTCACTAAAACAAAAACAACAACTGCATGTGACTCTCATCACTGTCACTAAAACAACAACAACAACAACAACTGCATGTGAATCTCAACACTGTCACTAAAACAACAACTGCATGTGAATCTCAACACTGTCACTAAAACAACAACAACAACAACTGCATGTGAATCTCAACACTGTCACTAAAACAACAACAACAACAACTGCATGTGAATCTCAACACTGTCACTAAAACAACAACAACTGCATGTGAATCTCAACACTGTCACTAAAACAACAACAACAACTGCATGTGAATCTCAACACTGTCACTAAAACAACAACAACCGCATATGAATCTCATCACTGTCACTAAAACAACAACAACAACAACAACTGCATGTGAATCTCAACACTGTCACTAAAACAACAACTGCATGTGAATCTCAACACTGTCACTAAAACAACAACAACAACAACTGCATGTGAATCTCAACACTGTCACTAAAACAACAACAACCGCATGTGAATCTCATCACTGTCACTAAAACAACAACAACAACAACTGCATGTGAATCTCATCACTGTCACTAAAACAACTGCATGTGAATCTCAACACTGTCACTAAAACAACAACAACAATTGCATGTGAATCTCAACACTGTCACTAAAACAAGAACAACTGCATGTGAATCTCATCACTGTCACTAAAACAAAAAGAACAACAACTGCATGTGAATCTCATCACTGTCACTAAAACAACAACCGCATGTGAATCTCATCACTGTCACTAAAACAACAACAACCGCATGTGAACCTCATTACTGTCACTAAAACAACAACCTCATGTGAACCTCATTACTGTCACTAAAACAACAACTGCATGTGAATCTCAACACTGTCACTAAAACAACAACAACCGCATGTGAATCTCATCACTGTCACTAAAACAACAGCAACAACAACCACCACCGCATGTGAATCTCATCAGCTCCATGTACAGATACCGTTTGAAAAAAGTTAAAACCTGATCAATATTTAAAAATCTCAGTGCTTTGCCCAGATGAGTAGGTTACAAAGCAATAAATTATTCCTCAGGCACAGATCTTTCAAATTGGCCCTTAACAATTGCTTTTGGACAACCCTGGAGTAGCATTTATCTAGAGCTATCATTGCCAAGATTGTGGCATGTTGGCAGAAACTATTTTTTTTTTTTTTTTTTTTTTTTTTTTAAACTTACATGATTAAGAAGGAGAATACAATTTTAAACCACTTTACATTTTACTTCTATTAACTCATTTGCTTCATTCTCTAGGTATCATTTGTTGAAGAAGCATCAATGCACTACTAGGAGTTAGTTGAGCACATTGGTGAGTCAATAACATGAGGCATATATGTGTAGCCACCAATCAGCAGCCCCTGAGCCTAACTAGTTATTCTTTTCAACAAAGGATACCAAGAAAATAAAACAAAATTAGATAATAGAAGTAAATTGGAAAGTTGTTCAAAATCACATGTTCTATCTGAATCATGAAAGTAAAAATGTGGATTTCATACCCCTTTAAAGCAATGGGAGCTGCCATATTGTAACCTAGGTTTCCTTCTCTGCTGAAGCCAATTAGAGACATTAATAAATAGGTTACTAGAGTTTGAAATCAATGTCTGCATGGAATATAGCAGTATAGGTCTGTAGTATGCAATTTTAAAAAGAATTGGAAAGCCCACAATTTTCAGAATTAAATTATATGAAGAGAGGATTAAATAAATAATGAAACTATATTGTAAAGTATTTTCACTACATACTATTAGAATGAAAGGTTGCATGCTCTGTTTAGAGGGACAGACAATTGTATCTATATAAAATTGGAAACTTGTAGCTTGAAGCTTTTTCACTCCTGCTAATTGATGGAGTGATACAGGATCCAGGTGCCAGTATTGGCCCCAACCTCCACTTTTAACTTAAAAAAATAAAGTTTTAGTTAAAAATGTAAAAAAAAAACAATTTATGTAAGAACTTACCTGATAAATTCATTTCTTTCATATTGGCAAGAGTCCATAAGCTAGTGACGTATGGGATATACAATCCTACCAGAAGGGGCAAAGTTTCCCAAACCTCAAAATGCCTATAAATAATCCCCTCACCACACCCACAATTCAGTTTAACGAATAGCCAAGAAGTGGGGTGATAAAGAAAGGAGTAAAAAGCATCAACAAAGGAATTTGGAAATATTTGTGCTTTATACAAAAAAAATCATAACCACCATAAAAAGGGTGGGCCTCATGGACTCTTGCCAATATGAAAGAAATGAATTTATCAGGTAAGTTCTTACATAAATTATCTTTTCTTTCATGTAATTGTCAAGAGTCCATGAGCTAGTGACGTATGGGATAGCAATACACAAGATGTGGAACTCCACGCAAGAGTCACTAGAGAGGGAGGGATAAAAATAAAAAAACAGCCATTTTCCACTGAAAAAATTAATCCACAACCCAAAAAAATAAGTTAATTCTCATAAATGAAAGAAAAAAACTTAAATCAAAAGCAGAAGAATCAAACTGAAACAGCTGCCTGAAGAACTCTTCTACCAAAAACTGCTTCTGAAGAAGCAAATACGAAGTTGCGTCATAGACGTATTTTTTGCGCCAAGAATGACGCAATAAAGTCTAGCATTTGGCGCACCCGCGGGCCTAATACCGCCCGCAATTTGCAAGAAAGTAGTCAATTGAAAAAAGACTAAACCCCAGGTAAGAAAAAAAAATTCTTAAAAACAGAATTTATGTTTACCTGATAAATTACTTTCTCCAACGGTGTGTCCGGTCCACGGCCGTCATCCTTACTTGTGGGATATTCTCTTCCCCAACAGGAAATGGCAAAGAGCCCCAGCAAAGCTGGTCACATGATCCCTCCTAGGCTCCGCCTACCCCAGTCATTCGACCGACGTTAAGGAGGAATATTTGCATAGGAGAAACCATATGATACCGTGGTGACTGTAGTTAAAGAAAATAAATTATCAGACCTGATTAAAAAAACCAGGGCGGGCCGTGGACCGGACACACCGTTGGAGAAAGTAATTTATCAGGTAAACATAAATTCTGTTTTCTCCAACATAGGTGTGTCCGGTCCACGGCGTCATCCTTACTTGTGGGAACCAATACCAAAGCTTTAGGACACGGATGAAGGGAGGGAGCAAATCAGGTCACCTAAATGGAAGGCACCACGGCTTGCAAAACCTTTCTCCCAAAAATAGCCTCTGAAGAAGCAAAAGTATCAAACTTGTAAAATTTGGTAAAAGTGTGCAGTGAAGACCAAGTCGCTGCCCTACATATCTGATCAACAGAAGCCTCGTTCTTGAAGGCCCATGTGGAAGCCACAGCCCTAGTGGAATGAGCTGTGATTCTTTCGGGGGCTGCCGTCCGGCAGTCTCGTAAGCCAATCTGATGATGCTTTTAATCCAAAAAGAGAGAGAGGTAGAAGTTGCTTTTTGACCTCTCCTTTTACCTGAATAAACAACAAACAAGGAAGATGTTTGTCTAAAATCCTTTGTAGCATCTAAATAGAATTTTAGAGCGCGAACAACATCCAAATTGTGCAACAAACGTTCCTTCTTTGAAACTGGTTTCGGACACAGAGAAGGTACGATAATCTCCTGGTTAATGTTTTTGTTAGAAACAACTTTTGGAAGAAAACCATGTTTAGTACGTAAAACCACCTTATCTGCATGGAACACCAGATAAGGAGGAGAACACTGCAGAGCAGATAATTCCGAAACTCTTCTAGCAGAAGAAATTGCAACTAAAAACAAAACTTTCCAAGATAATAACTTAATATCAACGGAATGTAAGGGGTTCAAACGGAACCCCCTGAAGAACTGAAAGAACTAAGTTGAGACTCCAAGGAGGAGTCAAAGGTTTGTAAACAGACTTAATTCTAACCAGAGCCTGAACAAAGGCTTGAACATCTGGCACAGCTGCCAGCTTTTTGTGAAGTAACACAGACAAGGCAGAAATCTGTCCCTTCAGGGAACTTGCAGATAATCCTTTTTCCAATCCTTCTTGAAGGAAGGATAGAATCTTAGGAATCTTAACCTTGTCCCAAGGGGAATCCTTTAGATTCACACCAACAGATATATTTTTTCCAAATTTTGTGGTAAATCTTTCTAGTTACAGGCTTTCTGGCCTGAATAAGAGTATCGATAACAGAATCTGAGAACCCTCGCTTCGATAAGATCAAGCGTTCAATCTCCAAGCAGTCAGCTGGAGTGAAACCAGATTCGGATGTTCGAACGGACCCTGAACAAGAAGGTCTCGTCTCAAAGGTAGCTTCCAAGGTGGAGCCGATGACATATTCACCAGATCTGCATACCAAGTCCTGCGTGGCCACGCAGGAGCTATCAAGATAACCGACGCCCTCTCCTGATTGATCCTGGCTACCAGCCTGGGGATGAGAGGAAAACGGCGGGAACACATAAGCTAGTTTGAAGGTCCAAGGTGCTACTAGTGCATCCACTAGAGCCGCCTTGGGATCCCTGGATCTGGACCCGTAGCAAGGAACTTTGAAGTTCTGACGAGAGGCCATCAGATCCATGTCTGGAATGCCCCACAGCTGAGTGACTTGGGCAAAGATTTCCGGATGGAGTTCCCACTCCCCCGGATGCAAAGTCTGACGACTCAGAAAATCCGCTTCCCAATTTTCCACTCCTGGGATGTGGATAGCAGACAGGTGGCAGGAGTGAGACTCCGCCCATAGAATGATTTTGGTCACTTCTTCCATCGCTAAGGAACTCCTCGTTCCCCCCTGATGGTTGATGTACGCAACAGTTGTCATGTTGTCTGATTGAAACCGTATGAACTTGGCCCTCGCTAGCTGAGGCCAAGCCTTGAGAGCATTGAATATCGCTCTCAGTTCCAGAATATTTATCGGTAGAAGAGATTCTTCCCGAGACCAAAGACCCTGAGCTTTCAGGGATCCCCAGACCGCGCCCCAGCCCATCAGACTGGCGTCGGTCGTGACAATGACCCACTCTGGTCTGCGGAATGTCATCCCTTGTGACAGGGTTGTCCAGGGGACAGCCACCAACGGAGTGAGTCTCTGGTCCTCTGATTTACTTGTATCTTCGGAGACAAGTCTGTTATAGTCCCCATTCCACTGACTGAGCATGCACAGTTGTAATGGTCTTAGATGAATGCGCGCAAAAGGAACTATGTCCATTGCCGCTAACCAATCAAACCGATCACTTCCATGCACTGCGCTATGGAATGGAAGAGGAACGGAATGAAGTATCCGACAAGAGTCTAGAAGTTTTGTTTTTCTGGCCTCTGTCAGAAAAATCCTCATTTCTAAGGAGTCTATTATTGTTCCCAAGAAGGGGAACCCTTGTTGACGGAGATAGAGAACTCTTTTCCACGTTCACTTTCCATCCGTGAGGATCTGAGAAAGGCCAGGACAATGTCGTGTGAGCCTTTGCTTGAGGGGAAGGGGGACGACGCTTGGAATCAGAATGTCGTCCAAGTAAGGTACTACAGCAATGCCCCTTGGTCTTAGCACAGGCTAGAAGGGGACCCTAGTACCCTTTGTGAAAATCCTTGGAGGCAGTGGCTAAGTCCGAAAGGAAGCGCCACGAACTGTAATGCTTGTGCCAGGAATGCGAACCCTTAGGAACCGATGGATGTTCCTTGTGGATAGGAATATGTAGATACGCATCCTTTAAATCCACGTGGTCATGAATTGACCCTTCCCTGGATGGAAGAAGAATAGGTAGTTCGAATGGTTTCTCATCTTGGAACGATGGAAACCTTGAGAAACTGTTTAGATCTTGAGATCTAAGATTGGTCTAGAACGTTCTCCTCTTTTTTGGGAACTATGAACAGATTGAGTAGAACCCCATCCCTTGTTCTCTTAATGGAAACAGGATGAATCACCTCCCATTTTAACAGGTCTTCTACACAATGGTAAGGAATGCCTGTCTTTTTATGTGGTCTGAAGACAACTGAGACCTGTGAACCTCCCCCTTGGGGAAGCCCCTTGAATTCCAGAAGATAACCTTGGGAGACTATTTCTGAGCGCCCAAGGATCCAGAACATCTCTTGCCCAGAGCCTGAGCGAAGAGAGAGAGTCTGGCCCCCTCACCAATCCGGTCCCGGAGTCGGGGTGCCAACATTTCATGCTGTCTTGGTAGCAGTGGCAGGTTTCTTGGCCTGCTTTCCCTTGTTCCAGCCTTGCATATGTCTCCAAGGCTGGGCTTGTGCTTAGAAGTTATTACCCTCTTGCTTAGAGGACGTAGCACTTTGGCTGGGTCCGTTTCTCTACGAAAGGGACGAAAATTAGGTTTATTTTTTGCCTTGAAAGGCCGATCCTGAGGAAGGGCGTGGCCCTTACCCCCAGTGATATCAGAGATAATCTCTTTCAAGTCAGGGGCCAAACAGCGTTTCCCTTGAAAGGAATGTTAAGTACTTGTTCTTGGAAGAGCCATCAGCTGACCAAGATTTCAACCAAAGCGCTCTGCGCGCCACAATAGCAAACCCTGAATTCTTAGCCGCTAACCTAGCCAATTGCAACGTGGCGTCTAGGGTGAAAGAATTAGCCAATTTGAGAGCATTGAATTCTGTCCATAATCTCCTCATAAGGAGGAGAATCACTATCGACCGCCTTTATCAGCTCATCGAACCAGAAACATGCGGCTGTAGCTACAGGGACAATGCATGAAATTGGTTGTAGAAGTAACCCTGCTGAACAAACATCTTTTTAAGTAAAACCTTCTAATTTTTTTATCCATAGGATCTTTGAAAGCACAACTATCCTCTATGGGTATAGTGGTGCGTTTGTTTAAAGTGGAAACCGCTCCCTCGACTTGGGGGACTGTCTGCCATAAGTCCCTTTGCTGGGGTCGACCATAGGAAAACCAATTTTTTAAATATGGGGGGAGGGACGAAAGGAATACCGGGCTTTCCCATTCTTTATTAACAATGTCCGCCACCCCGCTTGGGTATAGGAAAAGCTTCTGGGAGCCCCGGGACCTCTAGGAACATTGTCCATTTTACAGATTTTCTCTGGGATGACCAACTGTCACAATCATCCAGAGTGGATAATACCTCCTTGAGCAGAATGCGAGATGTTCCAACTTAAATTTAAACGTAATCACATCAGGGTTCAGCTGTTGAGAAATGTTCCTGAATCAGTAATTTCTCCCTCAGACAAAACCTCCCTGGCCCCATCAGACTGGGTTAGGGGCCCTTCAGAACCATTATTATCAGCGTCGTCATGCTCTTCAGTATCTAAAACGAGCAGTGCGCCTTACGCTGATAAGTGTTTCATTTTGGCTAAAATGTTATTTGACAGAATTATCCATTACAGGCCGATAATTGTTGCATAGTAAGGGTAGTATTGGCGCGCTAGAATGTACTAGGGGCCTCCTGAGTGGGCAAGACCTCGTGTAGACGAAGGAGGGAATGATGCAGTACCATGCCTTACTCCCCTCACTTGAGGAATCTTCTTGGGCATCATTGTCATTGTCACATAAATCACATTTATTTAAATGAATAGGAATTCTGGCTTCCCCACAATCAGACCACAGTCTTTCTGGTAGTTCAGACATTGATAAACAGCATAAACTTGATAACAAAGTACAAAAAACGTTTAAAATAAAAACCGTTACTGTCACTTTAAATTTTAAACTGAACACACTTTATTACTCGCAATTGCGAAAAAACATGAAGGAATTGTTCAAAATTCACCAAATTTTCACCACAGTGTCTTAAAGCCTTAAAAAGTATTGGCACACCAAGTTTGGGAAGCTTTAACCCTTAAAATAACGGAACCTGAGCCGTTTTTAACTTTAACCCCTTTACAGTCCTGGTATCTGCTGTTGCTGAGACCCAACAAGCCCAAAAGGGGAATACGATACCAAATGACGCGCTTCAGAAAGTCTTTTCTAAGTATCAGAGCTCCTCTCACATGCGACTGCATGTCATGCCTCTCAAAAAACACTGTGCGCAACACCTGGCGCGAAAATGAGGGCTCTGCCTATGATTTGGGAAAGCCCCTAAAGAAGTAAGGCGTCTAAAACAGTGCCTGCCGATATTATTATATCAAATACCCAGATAAAAATGATTCCTCAAGGGCTAATATGTGTGTAATAATGAATCGGATTTAGCCCAGAAAAAGTCTACAGTCTTAATAAGCCCTTGTGAAGCCCTTATTTACGATCTTAATAAACATGGCTTACCGGATCCCATAGGGAAAATGACAGCTTCCAGCATTACATCGTCTTGTTGAATGTGTCATACCTCAAGCAGCAAGAGACTGGCTCACTGTTCCCCCAACTGAAGTTAAATTGCTCTCAACAGTCCTGTGTGGAACAGCCATGGATTTTAGTGACGGTTGCTAAAACATTTTCCTCATACAAACAGAAATCTTCATCTCTTTTCTGTTTCTGAGTAAATAGTACATACCAGCACTATTTCTGAAATAACAAACTCTTGGATGGAATAATAAAAACTACAGTAAACACTAAAAAACTCTAAAGCCATCTCCGTGGAGATGTTGCCTGTACAACGGCAAAGAGAATGACTGGGGTAGGCGGAGCCTAGGGAGGGATCATGTGACCAGCTTTGCTGGGCTCTTTGCCATTTCCTCGTTGGGGACGAGAATATCCCACAAGTAAGGATGACGCCGTGGACCCGGGGACACCACCTATGTTGGAGAAAATGTTTATTTTCCCCAATATGAAACAGACAGTCTGCAGAAGGAAATACATGAACCTGACTCATGGCAAATATAAGTACAATACATATATTTATAACTTTATATAAATGCATAAAGTGCCAAACCATAGCTGAGGTGTCTTAAGTAATAAAAAACATACTTACCAAAAGACACCCATCCACATATAGCAGATAGCCAAACCAGTACTGAAACAGTTATCAGTAGAGGTAATGGTAAATTGAGAGTAAATCGTTGATCTGAAAAGGCGAGGTAGGAGATGAATCTCTACGACCGATAACAGAGAACCTATGAAATAGATCCCGTTAGGGAAATCATCGTATCCATAAGTGATACTACCCCTTCACATCCCTCTGAAAATTCGCTGTACTACTGATGAGGAAATCGTGTTTCAACAATGCTGAGAAGCGCATATCAAAGTAGAAATCTTAGCACAAACTTAATCACCACCTCCATAGGAGGGCAACGTTGTAAAACTGAATTGTGGGTGTGGTGAGGGGTGTATTTATAGGCATTTTGAGGTTTGGGAAACTTTGCCCCTCCTGGTAGGATTGTATATCCCATACGTCACTAGCTCATGGACTCTTGCCAATTACATGAAAGAAATTAAAATAAAAAAATAGTAATAAAGCAAGCATGCTACTATATTATACTAAGCGGATATGGAAGCCTCAAATTACATTCATTTTAATATAGGTATAAGTAATATAAACAAAATGCTGCCTACTGAAAGATTTACAGAGGCCTCTCACCCTTTCTTTTTGATCAGAAACTGCTGAAGGTCTTTCAGCATATTGGAAGTTTTTCGTCCTACTTCCAAGTATAAGTTTGGCCGGTCAAAGCTAGTGCAGGTGATCTGGGGATTACGCAGACTGAGTGAACTAGATATGTCTTCACGAATTGATGGACTGGCAGTTGCTGTCAAAGCCACAATAGGGACCTGAATAGAATAAAAATAGAATAAGTGTTCAGTTTACCAGTGGCTGTTATTTTGTTTTTGCTGAGCTAGAATTGCAAGCAGAAGTGGGTAAGCTCTTAAACGGGCATTAAACACTAAATACATGCTAGATAGAATCATGTATCCAAAACACAGATTAGCCTGAGAACAGTATGCAGGTGCATTTGTTTTTAATTATATTAGTTTTTAAATACTGAAAAACAATTGTAAAGTATTAGTGTCCTTAAAGGGACATGAAACCCAAAATTTTTCTTTCATGGTTCAGATAGAGAGCACAATTTTAAAAATATTTCCATTTTACTTCTAGTATCTAATTTGCTTCATTATCTTGGTATCCTTTAGTGAAAAAGCAGCAAAGCACTACTGGGAGCTAGTTAACGCATTGGGTGAACCAACAACATGAGGCATATATGTGCAGCCACCAATTAGCAATGTCTACCTAGATATCCTTTTTAACAAAGAATACCAATTTTGACTAGACTATCCCTTTAACTCCTTAACGACCGAGGACATGCCAGGCATGTCCTACAAAAAACAGTCCTTAATGACCAAGGAAGAGCCTGGCACGTCCTCAGGGGTTTGAAGCGCTGGAAGCCATTATGATCGCTTTCAGGGTATTGCAGTGATGCCTCGATATTGAAGCAAACTGCAAAACACATTTTTTTACCCACCAATGCAGAGAGAGCCACTCTGTGGCCCCCTCTGCATTGGCCAGCGATGGTGCAGATCGTTGGTGGGTGGGAGCCTAGCAGGGAGGTGGGTGGGTGGCCCACTGCTGGAAGGAGTTCCGAATCCTGTGCCTGAGTGTCCAGGAGCATGCAAAGAGGCGGGGGGTGGGGATTGCGTGTGCGTTCTACATGTCATTAAGTCGACGAGGGAGAGGGAAAGGGAGAACAGCTGCCAGTACCCAAGATGACGGAATTAGCTAGAGTGGGGAGGGTTAGAGAGCGGTTTGGGGGGCGGGGGATCAGGGAGGTTGGGGGCTAAGGGGGATTCAACACTGCAGAATAATATATAAAAAAAAAATTAAGATGGCAATGACATTTGTGAGTTGAGTGAGGGAAAATACCTGTTTGAGGGGGTCAGGGAGAGATCAGGGTGTGGGATGTGTCAGGCTGATTTCTACACTAGGGTTTCCTGGACACTTATGAGTTACACATGCTGCAAGGTGTGCAGGGAGGAACATGTATTGTGTTTCTGGACAGCACGATTCATATTCCTCCCTGTACACCCAGCAGCATGTGTAACTTATAAGTGTTCTGTATTTTAAGGGACGGGTGGCAACCCTACTCTACACTAAAGCTAAAATTAACCCTACAAGCTATCTAATTAACTCCTTAAAGGGACACTGAACCCAATTTTTTTCTTTTGTGATTCAGATAGAGCATGCAATTTTAAGCAACTTTCTAATTTACTCCTATTATCAATATTTTTCGTTTCTCTTGCTATCTTTATTTGGAAATAAAAGCCATCTAAGCTTTTTTTGGGATAAGAACTCTGGACAGCACTTTTTGATTGGTGGATGGATTTTTTCCACCAATCAGCAAGGACAACCCAGGTTGTTCACCAAAATGGGCCGGCCTCTAAACTTACATTCTTGCATTTCAAATACAGATACCGAGAGAATAAATAAAATTTGATGATAGGAGTAAATTAGAAGTTGCTTAAAAATTCATGCTCTATCTGAATCACAAAAGAAAAAATTTGGGTTCAGTTTCCCTTTAACTGCTGGGCATAATAGTGTGGTGCGCAAGCGGCATTAAGCAGCCTTCTCATTATCAAAAGCAAAGCCAAAGCTATATATGTCTGCTATTTCTGAACAAAGGGGATCCCAGAACCCATAAAAGCACAAGCATGTTTGTAAATAACTTCAGTGAGAAACCTAAAGTTGTTAAAAAGTTAAAAAAAAATAAAAAAATATTTGATCGCATTTAGCGGTGAAATGGGGGCATGAAATATACTAAAATGGGGCCTACATCAATTCTTTGGGTTGTCTATTTAAAAAAAAAAAAATGTTTAACCTAATAAATTTCTTTCTTTCTTTTCCAGATATGGAGAGTCCACAACGTCATTCAATTACAAGTGGGAATATCACAGGAGGCGGCAAACAGCCCCATAGCAAAGCTGCTAAGTGTCACTCCCCTACCCAAAATCCCCAGTCAGTTGACCGAAGGAAAATGGAAAAGAAATAACACAAAAGTGAAGAAGTGCCCAAGGTTAAGTAAAAAATAACTGTCATAATAAAGGGTGGGGTCGTGGACTCTCCATATCCGGAAAGAAAGTAATTTATCCAGTAAGCATAAATTTAGCATAAATACGCCACCCCTAGGTATTGGGATTATGTGAGACTGTGGCTCCTATGGAGGTGCCAGGCTGCATGGAGGGGCGGGAATGGCGGGAAAACTGTGGCATTGTCTTCTGTTCTATCAAGATGAAGCTGTCTGTATAAAAGGAGTGTGTGTTTTCAATAAAATCAGTTCTTGTTTCACATGAATGCTAGTCTGTCTAGTTATTTGGTTGGGCTCAAGCTAAAATCACTTTCCCGGGCTACATAGCAGCCTGTTCCAGGCAGAGGAAGGACACTCTGGTAGAGCTAACTAGTCTGGGTAGCTGGAGTCTGCCACAGGGTGGGACCCTGAGTACTGGTGCTGTCGGGCATCAGGGGTGGCTACAGGCTGTGGTCACTTGCCAGCTACATAGCTGCAGTCGGCAGGGAGGAAGCAGGACCAGTTTGGCGGAGCTACCCAGTCGGGGTAGCTGGGGTATCCATCACATTGTGGGCAGCGGTGAGATCTGCTTCTTCCACACGATTCCTTGCTGACAGAGAAGGGCCACAGTAGCTGGTAACTATGGAAGCCGAGTACCTTAGGAGAGTACAGGAGGCGCTGACCCAGCTGGACGGTCCTGGTTCTGAACTGGACCAGCTGAGCAGCAGGAGGATTGTCCGCCGGCAACTATGAAGGGAGAGGCTTCAACAAGAAAAGGATTGTGATGGAAAGGTCCTCCCCACAGATGAGAGGTACTGGGTCCGGTGGGACTTGCGAGTGCTTTTCCTAGGAGAGCAGCCCATGGAGGAATGGCTATTGGAACTAGATCGACTGGTTTGGGCAGAGATGTGAGTGGAGGACGGCTATCGGGACCTCCGATGGCTCGCTATGCAAGTACGGCCATGGCTGAAGGATTGCTCCCCCACAGAGGGTTTTGGCTTCGGCGGCCCTGGGTTACTATTGGAAAAGTTGGGCGGAACTGAGAGTAACGAACATTGGCCACTCCCGAGAGCAGCTGTTGGATCTCTCGGGGGTACCCTGGCTGGTATCCGATATGGTATCGCTTATTGTCCAAGAATGGGACTAGAAAAGGCATACAGTGGCTGCTAGACCGAGTTCTGCAACATGCCACGGAGTCTGCACGGAGCTGTGGTGGCAGCACTCTGGGAATCATGGAGGTTGGCCTCAGATGAGTGGCAACAGAGCATAAGCGCGACACGAGCTGCTAGATACAGATCAGCAGCCTGGGCCCGAGCTTATAGACCTGGACAAAGGAGCCACCCTAGCAGAAGCTCTCTCCCCAGCGGTAGAACCCCGTACAGGGAGAAGACAGCCGGGCTCTCTCCCCAGCGGCAAGCACAGTTTCCCATGGAGGCGGAGGTAGCAGACCTCCCTCCCCAGCGGTAGATCTTCTTCTCGGGAGAAGAGACAGACGGACTCTCCCCTCAGTAGCTTGCAGGGGTCTCTACCCTTTTCTTGTCCCAGAGTATTTCTCACCAAGGGCAGGCGTTGCATTGGGCAAGGAGGATAAAAGCGTATACAGTTGGTGCCAGTCGGGGTAGACGGGTATCCGTCACAGTATGCAGAGAGGACCAAGTTGCAGCCTTGCAAATCTGTTCCACAGAAGCTTAATATTTGAAAGCCGAGGAATAGGGAGACAGCCCTAGTGGAATGAGCAGTCATTCTCTCTGGAGGCTGCTGTCCAGCAGTCTCATAAGCAAAACAAATTATACTCTCAACCAGAGGGGAAAGAGAAGTAGCAGTAGCCCTTTGACCCTTACACTTTCCTAAGAAACAAAACAAACAGGGCAGAAGACTGGCGAAAATCCTTAGTTGTCTGTAGGTAGAATTTTAGAGCACGCACAACATCCAAGTTGTGTAACAGAAGTTTCTTTATGAGAAGGATTGGGACAGAGAAGGAACAATTTCCTGATTAATATTTCTATCCGAAACCACTTTAGGAAGAAACCCCAATTTAGTACGAAGAACTGCCTTATCCGCATGAAAGATAAGGTAAGGCGAATCACACTGCAAAGCCGAGAGTTCCGAAACTCTCTGAGCAGAGAGATAGCAATAAGAAACAAACCTTCCATAGATAGCAAATTAATATCTATGGAATGCATTGGCTCAAACAGAGCCTGCTGCAAAACTTTAAGAACAAGACTAAGGCTCCAAGGAGGAGCAACAGGTTTAAAACACAGGCCTGTTTCTGACCAGGGCCTGACAAAAAGATTGAACATCTGGGCACATCCGCCAGACGCTTGTGTAACAAAATAGATAATGCAGAAATCTGACCTTTCAGAGAACTGACTGACAACCCTTTCTCCAGACCTTCCCTGGAGAAAAGACAAAATCCTAGGGATCCCATCCCTACTCCAAAGAGTAGCCCTTAGATTCATACCAATAAAGGTATTTACACCATACCTTATGGTAAATTTTTCGAGTAACAGGCTTGCGTGCCTGGATCATGGTCTCAATGACCGACTCAGAAAAATCCACGCTTAGAACAAACTACAGCGTTCAATCTCAAAGCAGCCAGCTTCAGAGAAACAAGATTTGTATGAAGGAATAGACCCTGAGCTAGAAGGTCCTTCCTCAGAGGCAACCTCCAAGGTGGCCGAGATGACATATTCACTAGGTCTGCAGACCAAGATCCTGCGAGGCCAATGAAGGAGCTATTAGAACTACTGATGCTCTCTCCTGTTTGATACAAGCAATAACTCGTGGAAGGAGCACAAATGAGGAAACAGGTATGCTAGACCGAAATCCCAAGGAACCAGCCAGAGTATCTATCAGAGCGATCTAAGGATCTCAAAATAGATAATGCAGAAATCTGACCTTTCAGAGAACTGACTGACAACCCTTTCTCCAAACCTTCCTGGAAAAGGACAAAATCCTAGGAATCCTGTCCCTACTCCAAGAGTAGCCCTTAGATTCAAACCAATAAAGGTATTTACAACCATACCTTATGGTACATTTTTCGAGTAACAGGCGTGCGCGCCTGGATCATGGTCCTCAATGACCGACTCAGAAAATCCACGCTTAGAACCAACTAAGCGTTCACTCTCAAAGCAGCCAGCTTCAGAGGAAACAAGATTTGTATGAAAGGAATAGACCCTGAGCTAGAGGTCCTTCCTCAGAGGCAACCTCCAAGGTGGCCGAGATGACATATTCACTAGGTCTGCATACCAGATCCTGCGAGGCCATGAAGGAGCTAACTAGAACTACCGATGCTCCTCTCCTGTGTGATACAAGCAATAACTCGTGGAAGGAGCACAAATGGAGGAAACAGGTATGCTAGACCGAAATCACCAAGGAACCGCCCAGAGTATCTATCAGAGCGTTCTAAGGATCTCAAAATAGATAATGCAGAAAATCTGACATTTCAGAGAACTGACTGACAAACCCTTTCTCCAGACCTTCCTGGAAAAGGACAAAATCCTAGGAATCCTGTCCTACTCCAAGAGTAAGCCCTTAGATTCACACCAATAAAGGTATTTACACCATACCTTATGGTACATTTTTCGAGTAACAGGCGTGCGCGCCTGGATCATGGTCTCAATGACCGACTCAGAAAAATCCATGCTTAGAACCAACAAAGCAGTTCAATCTCAAAGCAAGCCAGCTTCAGAGAAACAAGATTTGTATGAAGGAATAGACCCTGAGCTAGAAGGTCCTTCCTCAGAGGCAACCTCCAAGGTGGCCGAGATGACATATTCACTAGGTCTGCATACCAGATCCTGCGAGGCCATGAAGGAGCTATTAGAACTACTGATGCTCTCTCCTGTTTGATACGAGCAATAACTCATGGAAGGAGCACAAACGGAGGAAACAGGTATGCTAGACCGAAATCCCAAGGAACCGCCAGAGTATCTATCAGAGCGGTCTTGAGGATCTCTTGACCTTGTACCGTTACCTTGGCGTTCTGCCGAGACGCCATCAGATCCAACTCCAGCACCCCCCATTTGAGGGTTAACCTGGAGAACAGCTCCCGGATGGAGAGCCCACTCCGCGGGATAAATTGTCTGTCTGCTCAGGAAATTCTGCTTCCCAGTTGTTCACTCCAGGAATGTGGATGGCAGATCGACAACGATTGTGAGCTTCCGCCCACTGAATAATCTGTGCCACCTCCTACATGGCTAAGGAACACCAAGTTACGCCCTGGTGGTGGATGTAAGCCACTGAGGTGATGTTGTCCGACTGAAACCTGATAAACCGGGCTAAGAACAATTGAGGCCAAGCCATCAGAGCATTGTAAAAGCATTGTACGTTTAACGAGTCCAAAATTGCTCCCCAGCCTAGCAGGCTGGCGTCCGTGGTCACTAACAACCCAGGAAGGGTCTCCGGAAGCATGAGCCCTGAGACAGATGGTCCTGAGAAAGCCACCATGGGAGAGAGTCTCTTGTCTAGATCTATCCTCTGAGACAGATTTGAATGGTCTCCTTTCACTTGTCTGAGCATGCATGATTGCAGAGCTCTCAAATGGAATCGAGCAAAGGGAATGATGTCCATGGAAGCGACAATCAGACCAATTACCTCCATACATTGAGCCACTGATGGCAGAACAGTAGACTGAAGAGAGAGGCAAGAGGAGAACATTTTGATTTTTTTTTTTTACCTCCGTCAGAAAAATTTTCATAGATACGGAATCTATTATGGTCCATAAGAAAAACCACCCTTTGTAGCTGGAACAAGGGAACTATTTCCAGATTCACTTTCCAACCGTGGGAACGTAGAAAAGACAACAAGATCTCTGTATGAGAGTTTGATTGTTAAAAAGATGACGCCTGAAACAATATGTTGTCCAGGTATGGCGCTGCTGCAATTCCTTGAGACCTGATCACTGCCAAGAGAACCCCCAGAACCTTTGAGAAAATTCTGGGAGCTGTGGCAAGGCCAATTGGAAGAGTTACAAACTGAAAGTGTTTGTCTAGAAAGGCATATCTCAGGAATTTGCGATGATCCCTGTGGACAGGAACATGAAGATACGCGTCCTTCAGGTCTATGGTCGACATTGAACTGACCCTCTTGGACCAAAGGAAGAATGGAACAAATGGTTTCCATTTTAAAGGACGGTACCCTGAGAAAACGTGTTGAGACACTTTTAGTCTAAAATGGTCGAAAAGTTCACTCTTTTTTTGGGAACCACAACAGATATGAATAGAATTCCTGAATTCCTGAACGCAGTTTGAGAATGCCTCTTTTTACCTGGTCTGCAGATAATCTTGAGAAGTGGAATCTGTCCCAGGGAGGGAATGTTTTGAATTCTATTTTGTAACCCTGAGATACTATGTCCCACAGCCCAAGGATCTGGGATACTATCGTCTTCACAACTTGAGAAAAACTGGGATAGTCTGCCCCCCACTTGATATGATCCCGGACCAGGGGGACCAACCCTTTATGCTGACTTAGATCTCAGCTGAGGGCTTCTTTGATTGCTTCCCCTTATTCCAAGACTGATTGGGCTCCTAAGAAGACTTGGACTGCTACTCGCTTGGAAGAGGCAGAGGAAGACTTTTGACCTTTGAAGTTACAAAGGAATGGAAATTACTTTGACGTCCTTTGAGTCAGTTTTTCTTGTCTTGCGGTAGAAAAACAAATATGCTTACCTGATCATTTCCTTTCCTTCTGTACAGGGAGAGTCCACAGCTGCATTCCTTACTTGTGGGAAATACTGAACCTGGCCACCAGGAGGAGGCAAAGACATCCCCAGCCAAAGGCTTAAATACCTCCGCACTTCCCCAGTCATTCTGCCGAGGGAACAAGGAACCGTAGGGAGAAATATCAGGGTGAAAAAGGTGCCAGAAGAAAAAGTTAGGGCCACCCATCGGAGAAAACGGGCGGGAGCTGTGGACTCTTCCTGTACACGAAGGATAGGAAATTATCAGGTATAGCATAATTTATGTTTTCCTTCTTAATACAGGGAAAGTCCAAAGCTGCATTCCTTATTTGTGGGAAAATTAGACCCAACGCTAGAGGACACTGAATGCTAACGGAGGGAAAAAAGGAGAGGCAAGGCCCAATCTGAGAGCACCACAGCCTGCAAAAACCCTATCTCCCGAAGGTTAGTTCCACAGAAGCAAAGAAATTGTGTTAAAATTTAGGAAAAAAGAAAGTAAGGAGACCCAGGAAGCCGCCCTATAAATCTGATCCATAGAGGCCTTATTTTAAAAGGTCGAAAAGATGACACTGCAACCTAAAGACAATGCTTAAGGTTCAACTTAGCCCGATGCAGCCAGGAGAACAATGATCTAAGCTCCACGGAGGAGCATCTGATCGTCCCGGCCTGAGTCATAGACAGAACTCTAACAAAAAAGAACAGAAAACTGCACATCCGGAAACTCAGCGAGCCTCCAGACAGAGAAACAGACATGGACCAAACAGTCAGAACAAGGGAACCTGCTAAGAAGCCCTTCACCAGAACATCTAGAAGAAGGAAAATAAGCCCGGTTAGACTTGACAGTGTATTAGGCCGAACCACGGCTGCATTCCACAGATGAAGGGAGAGGACCATAACCTCTCAAAAACCCTCTCCTGGCTAAGGCCGAGCACTATCTCCACGTAGTCAGCCTCAAATTTTTTTAAGGACTGAGGAAGCAAAGGGGCCCTGATCGAACAACAAGGTAACCCTCATAGAAGAGGAGACGACATTCCCACAAAACCACAAACTTTGAAGTCGCGATGCCTGCTCCTGCTAGGTTAGAGCAACCACTCGAGAAGGAGTGAAATGGCAGCAAAAATAAAAATGGTATGGAACCTCCAAGGCACCACTAATGCATTCATTAGTTCCGACCTGAGGAACCACAGAAATTGGTATTGAAAACGGGATGACCTGAGAACTGCATCCGCGTCTCTGAAAAAAATCCTCAGAGAAAACCTTATCCCAGAGAAAGAAATGTCTGAAAGGACCTCCGGCCCGGATGACCGCCCCCGGAGAGATGATCGCAGATAGTGAGAAGTAGTGGGCCTCTGCCCACCACCAAAAATCGAGATACTACCCTTATCGTTAGGGAGACTCTTGTTCCTCTCAGAAGATGCACTAGGCCACTGAGAGAAAAAACAGACTCTAATCTAAAACTGGGACTAATCCAGTATACTAAACTTTAGAAACAAAGGACTTGCCTGAAGATCCGAACAGCAATCGGGAGGAAACCTCCCAAGTCCACAGAACCCATCATGCCTTCCTGGTATGACATCACCATCCAGGCATACAAAGAATGACTCTCAGGACAAGGGGATCTGGACAAAAATACTAGAGAGCGATACCCACAACCAGTAGTCCAGGAATCTGGTAAGACAGATTTGAAAACAACTTCTCACCTCTGCCTCATCCTACACCGATCCTCGGTTGAGATGAGTCCTGACAAAAGAAGTGAAGTCCAAAATGGACCATATAACAAACCCATACCACCAACACCGAGCTAGAGATGCCTGAAGGAGGTCTGGAGAGCACGGCCTGGTGAAGCTGCTTAGAACTTCACAAGTCCATTATAAGAGTCCTCAAGTCTATGAAAATAAAAATAGCATCCAGGAATTTACCCTGAGTCATCTTTCAAAATGAAAAACACTTGAATTGTTCGGGCTCAGCAGAGGTCTCAGACGCTGGGCTTTAACCGCAAGGAAGAATAAAACAAGGATTCTTTCTCTTCCAAATGGAAAGCTGCAGAATAGCGGAACCAAAATCTTTCCCCCCGCGTAGAAGGAAAAATTAGATACCGAAGTCATATCAGCCAGAGCGATCAGGTCTGGACAGAAACCTGGAAGCCCTAGTTCTGGGCTAGAAACAGTGAAAAGTCACAGAAAAATGAACTATAAGCTCCAATGTCTTAATTATTTCTGGAAATATTGAGGGAACCTCCCCTCGAAGTCTAGACAGAGAAGCTTCAATAGGAAAGTCTTCGAGATGACAAAATACAAATATCCCACGTGGGGAAATATCCTTGTAAAAAAGGAGTTTCCTTTCATTATCCAGAGCTCTAAGATTAAACTATCCCCAATGGAATAGTAAAAACGATAGGCAAGCGCACAAAAAGTGTTAGCTAAATAAGGACGGGCAACAACCCCACCCCCCCCCGACAGAGCCCGGAACTCGGAATCTTAATAAAAAAACAAATAAACAAAATAACAGCGTAAGGGGAAAGGATCTCTATCCCTACCCGCCTTAATCAAATTCGCCCTCTGGTTCAGGGCTCTTAGATTCGACTGGTAGATCAGTACTAGGCATCTCTAATATCGACAAAACCTCTCTTAGAAGGAAGCACAGGTGTGCGACCTAAAATCTAACGTCAAAAACCTCTGCCGGAGGACTAGAAGCAGCAGACTCCGACCCAGAAGGTCCGTACTCTGAAGCCTCAGAGAGAACTGCATCCTCTGATGACTGATCGGATACAACTGTCAATTTAAAAGATGCTCCCTGGGCAGGAGCACATGTATTAACCCTTCGTTTGTGCGTAGCCGTTTGAAGCAACACGGCTAAGGCCGTAGACATCGCCATACGGAATTGCGCAGTAACATCTGGTGGAAAAAGGCCCCCTCCAGGAGGAGGATTAGGGGTACAAGGGAAATCTGCATGTGTAGGATCAGATGACTGTAGGGGACACACCTCACGGGACGAAGAGTCTTCAGAGGCAGAAGGCTCAGTGGCATCTAACATCTTTACATTGGATGAAGAAAACACCTTGATGCAGCATATGGAAGATAATTGAGAGGGCTGGATTACCCGGGCCTCCTCACAATATACACAGGTATCGAATTCTGTCGTAGAGGTCTCATCCTCTAAAACATCAGAATCCTCCATAACTAAGTAACTTTTATAAAATCAAGAAAAACAACTGGCACCTAAAACCCCCAATGGGTGGGGCACTCACCACCTCCTATGACCCAGACAGTGTAGAGAAAGAAAATATGCTCCTCTCCATTGCAACTCGGTCAGGAATAGGAAATGGAAACCGTGACCACACCCGTTCACACGGTGCGCAATACAGGACCCGCCCCTGCTAAAGGAAAAGCGTGCCAAGCTTATATAAAATTGTGCAGCTCTCACATTAAAGGAGCAACCTATATGTTCCATATCAGCATACAAGCCTAAAACATCTCACACATATAAGCAGCAAAATAAACTAATATGATTAACACCCAACTGTTCAACAATCACCTCAGGAGATATTAACCCTTGATTCCATAAAGATAAAGGAGTCCCACTGTGACCCTGCCTTCTAGTGTTAACAGTGAGGTGTAAAAAAAATAAATAAAAATGAAACAATCTTACCAGAATCTATGCCGTGGAACAGAAACAACGTCCTTCCAGTGTGACAGACTGTAGCATCGCTTCTGATATGGACTTGAGTGCAGAAAAGCAGGCAGCGAAACTCGTCAACGCTGATTGCTTAGGAGCAATGCCACGGAGTCTGCACGGAGCTGTGGTGCAGCACTCTGGGAATCATGGAGGTTGGCCTCAGATGAGTGGCAACAGAGCATAAGCGACGACGAGCTGCTAGATACAGATCAGCAGCCTGGGCCCGAGCTTATAGACCTGGACAAAGGAGCCACCCTAGCAGAAGCTCTCTCCCCAGCGGTAGAACCCCGTACAGGGAGAAGACAGCCGGGCTCTCTCCCCAGCGGCAGCACAGTTTCCCATGGAGCGGAGGTAGCAGACCTCCCTCCCCAGCGGTAGATCTTCTTCTCGGGAGAAGAGACAGACGGACTCTCCCCTCAGTAGCTTGGCAGGGTCTCTACCCTTTTCTTGTCCCAGAGTATTTCTCACCAAGGGCAGGCGTTGCATTGGGCAAGGAGGATAAAAGCGTATACAGTTGGTGCCAGTCGGGGTAGACGGGTATCCGTCACAGTATGCAGAGAGGACCAAGTTGCAGCCTTGCAAATCTGTTCCACAGAAGCTTAATATTTGAAAGCCGAGGAATAGGAGACAGCCCTAGTGGAATGAGCAGTCATTCTCTCTGGAGGCTGCTGTCCAGCAGTCTCATAAGCAAAACAAATTATACTTCTCAACCAGAGGGGAAAGAGAAGTAGCAGTAGCCCTTTGACCCTTACACTTTCCTAAGAAACAAACAAACAGGGCAGAAGACTGGCGAAAATCCTTAGTTGTCTGTAGGTAGAATTTTAGAGCACGCACAACATCCAAGTTGTGTAACAGAAGTTCTTTATGAGAAGGATTGGGACAGAGAAGGAACAATTTCCTGATTAATATTTCTATCCGAAACCACTTTAGGAAGAAACCCCAATTTAGTACGAAGAACTGCCTTATCCGCATGAAAGATAAGGTAAGGCGAATCACACTGCAAAGCCGAGAGTTCCGAAACTCTCTGAGCAGAGAGATAGCAATAAGAAACAAAACCTTCCAAGATAGCAAATTAATATCTATGGAATGCATTGGCTCAAACAGAGCCTGCTGCAAAACTTTAAGAACAAGACTAAGGCTCCAAGGAGGAGCAACAGGTTTAAACACAGGCCTGATTCTGACCAGGGCCTGACAAAAAGATTGAACATCTGGCACATCCGCCAGACGCTTGTGTAACAAAATAGATAATGCAGAAATCTGACCTTTCAGAGAACTGACTGACAACCCTTTCTCCAGACCTTCCTGGAGAAAAGACAAAATCCTAGGGATCCCATCCCTACTCCAAGAGTAGCCCTTAGATTCATACCAATAAAGGTATTTACACCATACCTTATGGTAAATTTTTCGAGTAACAGGCTTGCGTGCCTGGATCATGGTCTCAATGACCGACTCAGAAAATCCACGCTTAGAACAAACTAAGCGTTCAATCTCAAAGCAGCCAGCTTCAGAGAAACAAGATTTGTATGAAGGAATAGACCCTGAGCTAGAAGGTCCTTCCTCAGAGGCAACCTCCAAGGTGGCCGAGATGACATATTCACTAGGTCTGCATACCAGATCCTGCGAGGCCATGAAGGAGCTATTAGAACTACTGATGCTCTCTCCTGTTTGATACAAGCAATAACTCGTGGAAGGAGCACAAATGGAGGAAACAGGTATGCTAGACCGAAATCCCAAGGAACCGCCAGAGTATCTATCAGAGCGTTCTAAGGATCTCAAAATAGATAATGCAGAAATCTGACCTTTCAGAGAACTGACTGACAACCCTTTCTCCAAACCTTCCTGGAAAAAGGACAAAATCCTAGGAATCCTGTCCCTACTCCAAGAGTAGCCCTTAGATTCAAACCAATAAAGGTATTTACACCATACCTTATGGTACATTTTTCGAGTAACAGGCGTGCGCGCCTGGATCATGGTCTCAATGACCGACTCAGAAAATCCACGCTTAGAACCAACTAAGCGTTCAATCTCAAAGCAGCCAGCTTCAGAGAAACAAGATTTGTATGAAGGAATAGACCCTGAGCTAGAAGGTCCTTCCTCAGAGGCAACCTCCAAGGTGGCCGAGATGACATATTCACTAGGTCTGCATACCAGATCCTGCGAGGCCATGAAGGAGCTAATAGAACTACCGATGCTCTCTCCTGTTTGATACAAGCAATAACTCGTGGAAGGAGCACAAATGGAGGAAACAGGTATGCTAGACCGAAATCCCAAGGAACCGCCAGAGTATCTATCAGAGCGTTCTAAGGATCTCAAAATAGATAATGCAGAAATCTGACATTTCAGAGAACTGACTGACAACCCTTTCTCCAGACCTTCCTGGAAAAAGGACAAAATCCTAGGAATCCTGTCCCTACTCCAAGAGTAGCCCTTAGATTCACACCAATAAAGGTATTTACACCATACCTTATGGTACATTTTTCGAGTAACAGGCGTGCGCGCCTGGATCATGGTCTCAATGACCGACTCAGAAAATCCATGCTTAGAACCAACTAAGCGTTCAATCTCAAAGCAGCCAGCTTCAGAGAAACAAGATTTGTATGAAGGAATAGACCCTGAGCTAGAAGGTCCTTCCTCAGAGGCAACCTCCAAGGTGGCCGAGATGACATATTCACTAGGTCTGCATACCAGATCCTGCGAGGCCATGAAGGAGCTATTAGAACTACTGATGCTCTCTCCTGTTTGATACGAGCAATAACTCATGGAAGGAGCACAAACGGAGGAAACAGGTATGCTAGACCGAAATCCCAAGGAACCGCCAGAGTATCTATCAGAGCGGTCTGAGGATCTCTTGACCTTGTACCGTACCTTGGCGTTCTGCCGAGACGCCATCAGATCCAACTCCAGCACCCCCCATTTGAGGGTTAACCTGGAGAACAGCTCCGGATGGAGAGCCCACTCCGCGGGATAAATTGTCTGTCTGCTCAGGAAATCTGCTTCCCAGTTGTTCACTCCAGGAATGTGGATGGCAGATCGACAACGATTGTGAGCTTCCGCCCACTGAATAATCTGTGCCACCTCCTACATGGCTAAGGAACACCAAGTTACGCCCTGGTGGTGGATGTAAGCCACTGAGGTGATGTTGTCCGACTGAAACCTGATAAACCGGGCTAAGAACAATTGAGGCCAAGCCATCAGAGCATTGTAAAAGCATTGTACGTTTAACGAGTCCAAAATTGCTCCCCAGCCTAGCAGGCTGGCGTCCGTGGTCACTAACACCCAGGAAGGTCTCCGGAAGCATGAGCCCTGAGACAGATGGTCCTGAGAAAGCCACCATGGGAGAGAGTCTCTTGTCTAGATCTATCCTCTGAGACAGATTTGAATGGTCTCCGTTCACTTGTCTGAGCATGCATGATTGCAGAGCTCTCAAATGGAATCGAGCAAAGGGAATGATGTCCATGGAAGCGACAATCAGACCAATTACCTCCATACATTGAGCCACTGATGGCAGAACAGTAGACTGAAGAGAGAGGCAAGAGGAGAACATTTTGATTTTTTTTTTTTACCTCCGTCAGAAAAATTTTCATAGATACGGAATCTATTATGGTCCATAAGAAAACCACCCTTGTAGCTGGAACAAGGGAACTATTTTCCAGATTCACTTTCCAACCGTGGGAACGTAGAAAAGACAACAAGATCTCTGTATGAGAGTTTGATTGTTAAAAAGATGACGCCTGAAACAATATGTTGTCCAGGTATGGCGCTGCTGCAATTCCTTGAGACCTGATCACTGCCAAGAGAACCCCCAGAACCTTTGAGAAAATTCTGGGAGCTGTGGCAAGGCCAAATGGAAGAGTTACAAACTGAAAGTGTTTGTCTAGAAAGGCATATCTCAGGAATTTGCGATGATCCCTGTGGACAGGAACATGAAGATACGCGTCCTTCAGGTCTATGGTCGACATGAACTGACCCTCTTGGACCAAAGGAAGAATGGAACAAATGGTTTCCATTTTAAAGGACGGTACCCTGAGAAACGTGTTGAGACACTTTAGGTCTAAAATGGGTCGAAAAGTTCACTCTTTTTTTGGGAACCACAAACAGATTTGAATAGAATTCCTGAATTCCTGAACGCAGTTTGAGAATGCCTCTTTTTACCTGGTCTGCAGATAATCTTGAGAAGTGGAATCTGTCCCTGGGAGGGAATGTTTTGAATTCTATTTTGTAACCCTGAGATACTATGTCCACAGCCCAAGGATCTGGGATATCTCGTCTTCACACTTGAGAAAACTGGGATAGTCTGCCCCCCACTTGATATGATCCCGGACCAGGGGACCAACCCTTTATGCTGACTTAGACTCAGCTGAGGGCTTCTTTGATTGCTTCCCCTTATTCCAAGACTGATTGGGCTCCTAAGAAGACTTGGACTGCTACTGCTTGGAAGAGGCAGAGGAAGACTTTTGACCTTTGAAGTTACAAAAGGAATGGAAATTACTTTGACGTCCTTTGAGTCAGTTTTTCTTGTCTTGCGGTAGAAAAACAAATTATGCTTACCTGATCATTTCCTTTCCTTCTGTACAGGGAGAGTCCACAGCTGCATTCCTTACTTGTGGGAAATACTGAACCTGGCCACCAGGAGGAGGCAAAGACACCCCAGCCAAAGGCTTAAATACCTCCGCACTTCCCCCAGTCATTCTGCCGAGGGAACAAGGAACCGTAGGAGAAATATCAGGGTGAAAAAGGTGCCAGAAGAAAAAGTTAGGGCCACCCATCGGAGAAAACGGGCGGGAGCTGTGGACTCTTCCTGTACAGAAGGAAAGGAAATTATCAGGTAAGCATAATTTATGTTTTCCTTCTTAATACAGGGAAAGTCCAAAGCTGCATTCCTTATTTGTGGGAAAATTAGACCCAAGCTCTAGAGGACACTGAATGCTAACGGGAGGGAAAAAAGGAGAGGCAGGCCCAATCTGAGAGCACCACAGCCTGCAAAAACCCTATCTCCCGAAGGTTAGTTCCACAGAAGCAAAGAAATTGTGTTAAAATTTAGGAAAAAGAATGTAAGGAGACCCAGGAAGCCGCCCTATAAATCTGATCCATAGAGGCCTTATTTTAAAAGGTCGAAAAGATGACACTGCAACCTAAAGACAATGCTTAGGTTCAACTTAGCCCGATGCAGCCAGGAGAACAAGATCTAAGCTCCACGGAGGAGCATCTGATCGTCCCGGCCTGATCATAGACAGAACTCTAACAAAAAAGAACAGAAAACTGCACATCCGGAAACTCAGCGAGCCTCCAGACAGAGAAACAGACAGGACCAAACAGTCAGAACAAGGAACCTGCTAAGAAGCCCTTCACCAGAACATCCTAGAAGAAGGAAAATAAGCCCGGTAGACTTGACAGTGTATTAGGCCGAACCACGCTCTTCACAGATGAAGGGAGAGGACCATAACCTCTCAAAAACCCTCTCCTGGCTAAGGCCGAGCACTATCTCCACGTAGTCCGCCTCAAATTTTTTTAAGGACTGAGGAAGCAAAGGGGCCCTGATCGAACAACAAGGTAACCCTCATAGAAGAGGAGACGACATTCCCACTAAACCACAAACTTTGAAGTCGCGATGCCTGCTCCTGCTAGGTTAGAGCAACCACTCGAGAAGGAGTGAAATGGCAGCAAAAATAAAAATGGTATGAACCTCCAAGGCACCACTAATGCATTCATTAGTTCCGCCTGAGGAACCACAGAAATTGGTATTGAAAACGGGATGACCTGAGACCTGCATCCGGCGTCTCTGAAAAAAATCCTCAGGAGAAAACCTTATCCCCAGAGAAAGGAAATGTCTGAAAGGACCTCCGGCCCGGATGACCGCCCCCGGAGAGATGATCGCAGATAGTGAGAAGTAGTGGGCCTCTGCCCACCACCAAAAATCGAGATACTACCCTTATCGTTAGGGAGACTCTTGTTCCTCTCAGAAGATGCACTAGGCCACTGAGAGAAAAAACAGACTCTAATCTAAAACTGGGACTAATCCAGTATACTAAACTTTAGAAACAAAGGACTTGCCTGAAGATCCGAACAGCAATCGGGAGGAAACCTCCCAAGTCCACAGAACCCATCATGCCTTCCTGGTATGACATCACCATCCAGGCATACAAAGAATGACTCTCAGGACAAGGGGATCTGGACAAAAATACTAGAGAGCGATACCCACAACCAGTAGTCCAGGAATCTGGTAAGACAGATTTGAAAACAACTTCTCACCTCTGCCTCATCCTACACCGATCCTCGGTTGAGATGAGTCCTGACAAAAGAAGTGAAGTCCAAAATGGACCATATAACAAACCCATACCACCAACACCGAGCTAGAGATGCCTGAAGGAGGTCTGGAGAGCACGGCCTGGTGAAGCTGCTTAGAACTTCACAAGTCCATTATAAGAGTCCTCAAGTCTATGAAAATAAAAATAGCATCCAGGAATTTACCCTGAGTCATCTTTCAAAATGAAAAACACTTGAATTGTTCGGGCTCAGCAGAGGTCTCAGACGCTGGGCTTTAACCGCAAGGAAGAATAAAACAAGGATTCTTTCTCTTCCAAATGGAAAGCTGCAGAATAGCGGAACCAAAATCTTTCCCCCCGCGTAGAAGGAAAAATTAGATACCGAAGTCATATCAGCCAGAGCGATCAGGTCTGGACAGAAACCTGGAAGCCCTAGTTCTGGGGCTAGAAACAGTGAAAAGTCACAGAAAAATGAACTATAAGCTCCAATGTCTTAATTATTTCTGGAAATATTGAGGGAACCTCCCCTCGAAGTCTAGACAGAGAAGCTTCAATAGGAAGTCTTCGAGATGACAAAATACAAATATCCCACGTGGGGAAATATCCTTGTAAAAAAGGAGTTTCCTTTCATTATCCAGAGCTCTAAGATTAAACTATCCCCAATGGAATAGTAAAAACGATAGGCAAGCGCACAAAAAGTGTTAGCTAAATAAGGACGGGCAACAACCCCACCCCCCCCCCTACAGAGCCCGGAACTCGGAATCTTAATAAAAAAACAAATAAACAAAATAACAGCGTAAGGGGAAAGGATCTCTATCCCTACCCGCCTTAATCAAATTCGCCCTCTGGTTCAGGGCTCTTAGATTCGACTGGTAGATCAGTACTAGGCA
Source organism: Bombina bombina (assembly GCF_027579735.1). Taxonomy (NCBI): domain Eukaryota; kingdom Metazoa; phylum Chordata; class Amphibia; order Anura; family Bombinatoridae; genus Bombina; species Bombina bombina. The sequence goes on from NC_069500.1 coordinate 883,669,753, forward strand.
TCTCTAATATCGACAAAACCTCTCTTAGAAGGAAGCACAGGTGTGCGACCTAAAATCTAACGTCAAAAACCTCTGCCGGAGGACTAGAAGCAGCAGACTCCGACCCAGAAGGTCCGTACTCTGAAGCCTCAGAGAGAACTGCATCCTCTGATGACTGATCGGATACAACTGTCAATTTAAAAGATGCTCCCTGGGCAGGAGCACATGTGTTAACCCTTCGTTTGTGCGTAGCCGTTTGAAGCAACACGGCTAAGGCCGTAGACATCGCCATACGGAATTGCGCAGTAACATCTGGTGGAAAAAGGCCCCCTCCAGGAGGAGGATTAGGGGTACAAGGGAAATCTGCATGTGTAGGATCAGATGACTGTAGGGGACACACCTCACGGGACGAAGAGTCTTCAGAGGCAGAAGGCTCAGTGGCATCTAACATCTTTACATTGGATGAAGAAAACACCTTGATGCAGCATATGGAAGATAATTGAGAGGGCTGGATTACCCGGGCCTCCTCACAATATACACAGGTATCGAATTCTGTCGTAGAGGTCTCATCCTCTAAAACATCAGAATCCTCCATAACTAAGTAACTTTTATAAAATCAAGAAAAACAACTGGCACCTAAAACCCCCAATGGGTGGGGCACTCACCACCTCCTATGACCCAGACAGTGTAGAGAAAGAAAATATGCTCCTCTCCATTGCAACTCGGTCAGGAATAGGAAATGGAAACCGTGACCACACCCGTTCACACGGTGCGCAATACAGGACCGCCCCTGCTAAAGGAAAAGCGTGCCAAGCTTATATAAAATTGTGCAGCTCTCACATTAAAGGAGCAACCTATATGTTCCATATCAGCATACAAGCCTAAAACATCTCACACATATAAGCAGCAAAATAAACTAATATGATTAACACCCAACTGTTCAACAATCACCCTCAGGAGATATTAACCCTTGATTCCATAAAGATAAAGGAGTCCCACTGTGACCCTGCCTTCTAGTGTTAACAGTGAGGTGTAAAAAAATAAATAAAAATGAAACAATCTTACCAGAATCTATGCCGTGGAACAGAAACAACGTCCTTCCAGTGTGACAGACTGTAGCATCGCTTCTGATATGGACTTGAGTGCAGAAAAGCAGGCAGCGAAACTCGTCAACGCTGATTGCTTAGGAGCTGTTAATCTGAGTCTGGATGGTTTCGCAGAAAGTCTCTCCCTGCATCTCCAGACTAACTTTCATCAGTGCTCTCACTGAGAGACTGACAAGACTACTTAAAACTCCAGTCCCTTTTCAAAGGGCAGATACCCTTTCTAAGGAACTACTCCGAAATCCTCTGATACTTCTCTGCCAACCTCCTGTGACGAAAGGCCAAGAATGATTGGGGGATGAGGAAAGTGGGGAGAGGTATTTAAGCCTTTGGCAGGGGTGTCTTTGTCTCCTCCTGCTGGCCAGGTTCAGTATTTCCCACAAGTAAGGAAAGCAGCTGTGGACTCTCCCTGTATTAAGAAGGAAAGACCCTTTTCCACCCGTAATATCAGAAATTATTTCTGCCAGACCAGGTATAAGAATAAGGTCTTATCCTTGTAAGACCTTGGACTTAGAGGTCACATCTGCTAACCAAAATTTTAGCCACAATGCCCTGCGGGCTAGGGCAGTGAAGCCAGACATCTTGGCTCCCATGTCTAATAACTTGCATGTTAGCATCAGAAATAAAGGAAATGGCTAGTTGATTCGTTCTAGAATCTCATCGAGGGGAGTCTCCACCTCGACCATTGCTGATAGAGTGTTACACCAGTAGGTAGCCGCAACAGCCACCGCAGAGACCGCTGCCGCAGGTTGGAAAGCGAACCCCGTGAGTTGGAACATCTTCCGCAACATGGACTCCATCTTTTTATCCATGGGTTCCTTGAAAGAGGAGCTATCATCTAGAGGAATAGTCATTCTCTTAGCGAGCGTGGAGATAGCACCATCCACCTTAGGGACGGTTCCCCACAGTTCAAGTTGCGTGTCCGGAACGGGGAAAAGCTTTTTAAAAGAAGAAGAGGGGAACAAGGACGAACCAAGTTTCTTCCATTCATTCTTAATAATGTTGGCCATCTTGACTGGAACCGGGAAGGCCTGGGGCACTACCCTGTCCTCGTAAACCCTATCCAGTTTAGGGATCGAAGGTTCCTCCAGTGGTTTTGGTTCCGGAACCATCAGCGTAGCAAGCAGAAAGCGTAAATGCTCAATCTTAAATTTAAAAATCTGGTTCCTCCACGGACGGAGGTATGGAAGTAGCCGATTCCAACCCAGAAGTGACATCATCCGATAATTTGGAGTTGTCCTCCTCAGCAGATAATCTATCCGAGACATCCATTGGAGTTGAAGACCCCTGAGACGGATAGCAGTGCCGTACCCTTCCGCTTAGAAGGGCGAGGCATCCCATTAATGGCCGCAGAAACCATCACCTGTAACTGATCGGAGAAGTCTGGAGGCCAAAGGGCCCCTCCCGCAGGAGGATTAGTAGTTCCCTGGGGAACTGTTTGTGTAAACGGAGACGATTGTAGGGAATGCACCTCGAGGGGAGGAGAACCCTCAGAGATGGACGGCTCAGTCGTACTAAATACTTTATTCTTTTTGGATATAGCAATATTGTCAAAGCATGTGGAACAGCGTTGCCTAGGCAGTTTGACTGGAAACTCCTCACAATATACACAGATAATAGGTTTAGATAAAGAGGGAGTATACTCTAACATATCAGAGTCCTCCATAGCTTGCGCCTTTATTACGGACTTGATAAAAAAATAAATGGCCCCTTTATATCCCAATGGACGGGGCACTCACCACTTCCTATGAGCAGGACTACAAGAAACAGCTTTCATCTCCTCCGAACGCAGGTCGAGAAAGAGGAAGTTAAAGGCCACTCGGTCACATGGAGTACCATGCAGCACGGCCCCTGCACTCGAGGCGCTCCAAAAAAGCCTGCCTCAATCTCTCGCTAATTAACTGTCTGTTCCACACTGACAGAGCCTCCTCTCACACAAATGCAGCAGAAACACAATAAACAATAATATGCAAAATAAAATCCCCCCTGTTCAATAACCCCCTCCCGAGGGTATTACCCTAGATTCTACAAAGATAAAAGGAGCCACATTTGTGAACCTGTCTTCTTGCGTTATAAAATATATATAAATGAAAAGATCTTACAAGAATCAACGCCATGGAACAGGAACACGGCCCTTCAAGTGTGACAGGGTAGTAGCATCACTCCTGACATTTGACTTGAGAGAAGAAAAGCAGGCAGCAAAACTCGTCAACGCTGATTGCAGAAAGACTCTCCCTGCATCTCTGGACTCTAACATTCACCCATGCTCTCACTGAGAAACTGACAGGACTACTTAAAACTAAAGTCCCACTTCGAAGAGTACTACCCTCGATATGAGACTACTCCGAATCTTCCAACACTTCTCTGCCACCCTCCTGTGACGAAAGGAAAAGAATGACTGGGGGATGAGGGGAGTGGGGGAGGTATTTAAGCCTTTGACTGGGGTGTCTTTGCCTCCTCCTGGTGGCCAGGATCTTAATTCCCACAAGTAATGAATGAAGCAGTGGACTCTTCTCCCATTAAGATGGAAAATAGCCCTGGTCCTTAACGGTAAGGAAATTGAAAAATGGTAGTCACTAAGGGGTTAAAGACGATAAAACACAATTTTTGAATGCTGCTTTGCAGATGTTCATGCAAAGTAGTATAACCTCAGCATACTGCCCATATTTATATCCCTTTAACAATAAGACTGACTAAATTATAGCACAAACAAAATAAAAGGAAAAAACATAATTTATGCTTACCTGATAAATTCCTTTCTTCTGTAGTGTGATCAGTCCACGGGTCATCATTACTTCTGGGATATTACTCCTCCCCAACAGGAAGTGCAAGAGGATTCACCCAGCAGAGCTGCATATAGCTCCTCCCCTCTACGTCACTCCCAGTCATTCGACCAAGGACCAACGAGAAAGGAAAAGCCAAGGGTGAAGTGGTGACTGGAGTATAAATTAAAAAATATTTACCTGCCTTAAAAACAGGGCGGGCCGTGGACTGATCACACTACAGAAGAAAGGAATTTATCAGGTAAGCATAAATTATGTTTTCTTCTGTTAAGTGTGATCAGTCCACGGGTCATCATTACTTCTGGGATACCAATGCCAAAGCAAAAGTACACGGATGACGGGAGGGATAGGCAGGCTCTTTATACAGAAGGAACCACTGCCTGAAGAACCTTTCTCCCAAAAATAGCCTCCGATGAAGCAAAAGTGTCAAATTTGTAAAATTTGGAAAAAGTATGAAGCGAAGACCAAGTTGCAGCCTTGCAAATCTGTTCAACAGAGGCCTCATTCTTGAAGGCCCAAGTGGAAGCCACAGCTCTAGTAGAATGAGCTGTAATTCTTTCAGGAGGCTGCTGTCCAGCAGTCTCATAAGCTAAACGAATTATGCTACGAAGCCAAAAAGAAAGAGAGGTAGCGGAAGCTTTTTGACCTCTCCTCTGCCCAGAGTAAATGACAAACAGAGAAGACGTTTGTCGAAATTCCTTAGTTGCCTGTAAGTAAAATTTTAGAGCACGGACTACATCCAGGTTGTGCAGTAGACGTTCCTTCTTTGAAGAAGGATTTGGGCATAAAGAAGGAACAACAATCTCTTGATTGATATTCCTGTTAGTAACTACCTTAGGTAAGAACCCAGGTTTAGTACGCAGGACTACCTTATCCGAATGAAAAATCAAATAAGGAGAATCACAATGTAAGGCTGATAATTCAGAGACTCTTCGAGCCGAGGAAATAGCCATTAAAAATAGAACTTTCCAAGATAACAACTTTATATCAATGGAATGAAGGGGTTCAAACGGAACGCCCTGTAAAACATTAAGAACAAGGTTTAAACTCCATGGTGGAGCAACAGTTTTAAACACAGGCTTAATTCTGGCCAAAGCCTGACAAAAAGCCTGGACGTCAGGAACTTCTGACAGACGTTTGTGTAACAGAATGGACAGAGCTGAGATCTGTCCCTTTAATGAACTAGCAGATAAACCCTTTTCTAAACCTTCTTGTAGAAAAGACAATATCCTAGGAATCCTAACCTTACTCCAAGAGTAACCTTTGGATTCACACCAATATAGGTATTTACGCCATATCTTATGGTAAATCTTTCTGGTAACAGGTTTCCTAGCCTGTATTAAGGTATCAATAACTGACTCAGAAAATCCACGTCTTGATAAAATCAAGCGTTCAATTTCCAAGCAGTCAGCTTCAGAGAAGTTAGGTTTTGATGTTTGAAGGGACCCTGTATCAGAAGGTCCTGTTTCAGAGGTAGAGACCAAGGTGGACAGGATGACATGTCCACCAGGTCTGCATACCAAGTCCTGCGTGGCCACGCAGGTGCTATTAGAATCACTGATGCTCTCTCTTGTTTGATTCTGGCAATCAATCGAGGAAGCAACGGGAAGGGTGGAAACACGTAAGCCATCCTGAAGTCCCAAGGTGCTGTCAGAGCATCTATCAGGACTGCTCCTGGATCCCTGGATCTGGACCCGTAACGAGGAAGCTTGGCGTTCTGTCGAGACGCCATGAGATCTATCTCTGGTTTGCCCCAACGTCGAAGTATTTGGGCAAAGACCTCCGGATGAAGTTCCCACTCCCCCGGATGAAAAGTCTGACGACTTAAGAAATCCGCCTCCCAGTTCTCCACTCCCGGGATGTGGATTGCTGACAGGTGGCAAGAGTGAGACTCTGCCCAGCAAATTATCTTTGATACTTCCATCATAGCTAGGGAGCTTCTTGTCCCTCCCTGATGGTTGATGTAAGCTACAGTCGTGATGTTGTCCGACTGAAACCTGATGAACCCCCGAGTTGTCAACTGGGGCCAAGCCAGGAGGGCATTGAGAACTGCTCTCAATTCCAGAATGTTTATTGGCAGGAGACTCTCCTCCTGACTCCATTGTCCCTGAGCCTTCAGAGAATTCCAGACGGCACCCCAACCTAGAAGGCTGGCGTCTGTTGTTACAATTGTCCAGTCTGGTCTGCTGAATGGCATCCCCCTGGACAGATGTGGCCGAGAAAGCCACCATAGAAGAGAATTTCTGGTCTCTTGATCCAGATTCAGAGAAGGGGATAAGTCTGAGTAATCCCCATTCCACTGACTTAGCATGCACAGTTGCAGTGGTCTGAGGTGTAAGCGTGCAAAGGGTACTATGTCCATTGCCGCTACCATTAAGCCGATTACCTCCATGCATTGAGCCACTGACGGGTGTTGAATGGAATGAAGGGTGCGGCAAGCACTTTGAAGTCTTGTTAGCCTGTCCTCTGTCAGGTAAATCTTCATTTCTACAGAATCTATAAGAGTCCCCAGGAAGGGAACTCTTGTGAGTGGAACGAGTGAACTTTTCTTTTCGTTCACCTTCCATCCATGTGACCTTAGAAATGCCAGCACTAACTCTGTATGAGACTTGGCAGTTTGAAAGCTTGAAGCTTGTATCAGAATGTCGTCTAGGTATGGAGCTACCGAGATTCCCCGCGGTCTTAGTACCGCCAGAAGAGCACCCAGAACCTTTGTGAAGATTCTTGGAGCTGTAGCCAATCCGAATGGAAGAGCCACAAACTGGTAATGCCTGTCTAGGAAGGCAAACCTTAGGTACCGATAATGATCTTTGTGAATCGGTATGTGAAGGTAAGCATCTTTTAAATCTACAGTGGTCATGTATTGACCCTCTTGGATCATAGGTAAAATTGTCCGAATAGTCTCCATCTTGAACGATGGAACTCTTAGGAATTTGTTTAGGATCTTTAAGTCCAGGATTGGTCTGAAAGTTCCCTCTTTTTTGGGAACCACAAACAGATTTGAGTAAAACCCCTGTCCCTGTTCCGATCGTGGAACTGGATGGATTACTCCCATTAACAAGAGCTCTTGTACGCAGCGTAGAAACGCCTCTTTCTTTGTCTGGATTGTTGACAATCTTGACAGATGAAATCTCTCTCTTGGAGGAGAGTATTTGAAGTCCAGAAGGTATCCCTGAGATATTATCTCTAGCGCCCAGGGATCCTGAACATCTCTTGCCCAAGCCTGGGCGAAGAGAGAAAGTCTGCCCCCCACTAGATCCGATCCCGGATCGGGGGCCCTCAATTCATGCTGTTTTAGGGGCAGCAGCAGGCTTCCTAGTCTGCTTGCCCTTGTTCCAGGACTGGTTAGGTTTCCAGCCTTGTCTGTAGCGAGCAACAGCTCCTTCCTGTTTTGGTGCAGAGGAAGTTGATGCTGCTCCTGCTTTGAAATTACGAAAGGAACGAAAATTAGACTGTCTAGTCTTGGCTTTGGCTTTGTCCTGAGGCAGGGCATGGCCTTTACCTCCTGTAATGTCAGCGATAATCTCTTTCAACCCGGGCCCGAATAAGGTCTGCCCTTTGAAAGGTATATTAAGCAATTTAGACTTAGAAGTAACATCAGCTGACCAGGATTTTAGCCACAGCGCCCTGCGTGCCTGAATGGCGAATCCTGAATTCTTCGCCGTAAGTTTAGTAAGATGTACTACGGCCTCCGAAATGAATGAATTAGCTAGTTTAAGGACTCTAAGCCTGTCCGTAATGTCGTCCAGAGTAGCTGAACCAATGTTCTCTTCCAGAGACTCAATCCAGAATGCCGCTGCAGCCGTGATCGGCGCAATGCATGCAAGGGGTTGCAATATAAAACCTTGTTGAACAAACATTTTCTTAAGGTAACCCTCTAATTTTTTATCCATTGGATCTGAAAAAGCACAGCTATCCTCCACCGGGATAGTGGTACGCTTAGCTAAGGTAGAAACTGCTCCCTCCACCTTAGGGACCGTTTGCCATAAGTCCCTTGTGGTGGCGTCTATTGGAAACATTTTTCTAAATATCGGAGGGGGTGAGAACGGCACACCGGGTCTATCCCACTCCTTAGTAACAATTTCAGTAAGTCTCTTAGGTATAGGAAAAACCTCAGTACTCGTCGGTACCGCAAAATATTTATCCAACCTACACATTTTCTCTGGTATTGCAACTGTGTTACAATCATTCAGAGCCGCTAACACCTCCCCTAGTAATACACGGAGGTTTTCCAGTTTAAATTTAAAATTTGAAATATCTGAATCCAGTCTGTTTGGATCAGAACAGTCACCCACAGAATGAAGTTCTCCGTCCTCATGTTCTGCCACCTGTGACGCAGTGTCTGACATGGCCCTAATATTATCAGCGCACTCTGTTCTCACCCCAGAGTGATCACGCTTACCTCTTAGTTCTGGTAATTTAGCCAAAACCTCAGTCATAACAGTAGCCATATCCTGTAATGTGATTTGTAATGGCCGCCCAGATGTACTCGGCGCTACAATATCACGCACCTCCCTCTGAGCGGGAGATGTAGGTACTGACACGTGAGGCGAGTTAGTCGGCATAACTCTCCCCTCGTTGTTTGGTGAAATTTGTTCAATTTGTACAGATTGACTTTTATTTAAAGTAGCATCAATACAGTTAGTACATAAATTTCTATTGGGCTCCACTTTGGCATTGCAACAAATGACACAGGTATCATCCTCTGAATCAGACATGTTTAACACACTAGCAAATAAACTTGCAACTTGGAAATACAATTCAATTAGAATAATATTAAAATGTACTGTGCCTTTAAGAAGCACAGAAGATCTATGACAGTTGAAAATTAATAAATTGAAACAGTTATAGCCTCAATCCTTGTAAACAACACAACTTTAGCAAAGGTTTAATCCCATTAGCAAAGATAACAAATTCTGAAAGCAGGAAACAAATTACAGAATAAACGTTTTTTATCTCAGTCAAACTATAATTCTCACAGCTCTGCTGAGAGAAATTACCTCCCTCAAAATAAGTTTTGAAGACCCCTGAGCTCTGTAGAGATGAACCGGATCATGCAGGGAATACAATGAGTTGCTGACTGAAATATTTGATGCATAGAAAAAGCGCCAAAAAACGGCCCCTCCCCCTCACACACAGCAGTGAGGGAGAACAGAAACTGTCAGAAAAACAGATTAAGCAACTGCCAAGTGGAAAAATAGTGCCCAAACATTTATTCACTCAGTACCTCAGCAAATGAAAACGATTTTACATTCCAGCAAAAACGTTAAACATAATCTCTAGTTATTAAACAGCTTTATGTATTTCTTACAGTGTAATTCTAGTGAAGTACCATTCCCCAGAATACTGAAGTGTAAAGTATACATACATGACATTATATCGGTATGGCAGGATTTTCTCATCAATTCCATTGTCAGAAAATAAAAACTGCTACATACCTCTATGCAGATTCATCTGCCCGCTGTCCCCTGATCTGAAGTTTACCTCTCCTCAGATGGCCGAGAAACAGCAATATGATCTTAACTACTCCGGCTAAAATCATAGCAAAACTCTGGTAGATTCTTCTTCAAACTCTGCCAGAGAGGTAATAACACACTCCGGTGCTATTTTAAAATAACAAACTTTTGATTGAAGATATAAAACTAAGTATAATCACCATAGTCCTCTCACACATCCTATCTAGTCGTTGGGTGCAAGAGAATGACTGGGAGTGACGTAGAGGGGAGGAGCTATATGCAGCTCTGCTGGGTGAATCCTCTTGCACTTCCTGTTGGGGAGGAGTAATATCCCAGAAGTAATGATGACCCGTGGACTGATCACACTTAACAGAAGAAATACTTGTTATAGCACTAGGCAATGTCTTACCAATGGAAGCATCCGCTTTAGAGATCCTAAATTTCGGTAGGCGCTTCTGAAGTCATGTCCCCACTCAGAAATACAGTGTGCTTCATCAATAGCTATCAAAGTAAGACCTAAGGCAAGATGGAAAAAAAATGATAAACAATAAATACAACCAAATCTGATTCTAAGCTCATAAACTTTAAGACCGGTTTGGGCATCCAAGTTCACAATACTTGCTGCTTAGGGCTGGATTTAGTCCGACTGCAGGTTCTCACAAGAGAAGCTGCAGTTAGTATTTATAAAGCAGCGGTCATCAGATTTATTTAATAGGATAATTCACTAATTTATATATATTTTTAGTTATGAATAGTAAAACACATTTGTAATATACTTTCATGAATTATCCCCCCCACACACACGCATTTCAGATAATTTAGCTATGAAAATTGTGAATTGTCCAATTCTTAGAGCTGAAAATGCATCCTAATTGTTTTGTAACTTAACAGCGAAAAAATTGACAAATGCGCTTAAAGGGACAGTACACTCAAAAATGTTATCCCCATTAATGTGTATTTCCACTACCCTTATATTGGCATTTGAAATAGTTGATTTAGCCTGTGGTATCCCCACCCATCCTGAAAGTTTTTGGCCTTAAGGCCAAGCAGTGTAAAAACAGCCAGCAGAAGAAATTACACTCCGAGTGGGGTATAGAAAAGATAAGGTAATAAAATGTTAATTTTCGATTTTTCTCTCCAAGTATTGGTGATTGGTTTATGGAGAGATATAAGATCAAGAAGCAGGTATATGTACACAATGTGATAAAGTAATGAGATCTGATTATACCTACAAGCTCAACCCATTATATTAGGTTATGGCTTCAAAACACAAAATCTGATTTTTTTATATATAGACAAATAAACCTTAAAAAGCAAATCTCATACATTTTATACTCTGCAGCTGGTAAAAAAAAAAAAAAAAAAGTAATTGGAATTATGGGAAAAACTATTTTATAGTATACTGTCCCTTTAATACTAACATCATGACTGTGGCTAGCTTGTTATCTGCAGACTGAAGTCAGGATTGGCTCTTCTAAATATGGCAAATCGTGAAGATTGGCTATTAAAAAACTACTGCAAAAAATCTTAAGTTGTTTTAAAAATGTTTAGACTTGGTAGGTATGTTAAAGTATAGTAAAATAACAGACATGTCTTCTTATTACAATGCGTTTACTGTCCCTTTAAAGCACTGTATATTTTAATGCTTTGAAAACCATGCATACATTACTATCTTTGCTTGTAAAAAATAATAAATAAAATAAACACCGGTTATATTTGACATATTGTGTAATTATGAATAGTGGTTGCATATATTTAAAGAGAAATTTGACAATATGTGTTCCAGTTTGTGAAGATGAACACAGTTTGGTTCTGACAAGGAAAAGCATTGAGCAACATTATCTCTGTCTAACCAGCAGGTCAAATTTTGATTTGCAGTATCTGGGAATAGAATTTAATGGACTATAATCGTGGCCTTTATCCCACTTCAAGCACAGCTGCAAAGGCATGAGGTGCCATCTTGCCCATATGAAAATCTGAACAGTGGAAGCCAATTTGCCTAGAATACTCTTCTAAGTCCTGACATGTGAGACATTACTTGTAAACATAAAAGTCATCATGTCTATGAGCTTGTTTTAGAGAATGGTACAATATGTTTTACAGTTTGCCAGTCTAGTCTCTATTATGAGGTTATATTACCTCCTTGCCCCTCTGCATGCGATTTATCCTTAAAGATATACAAGACTCATCCCTACAAGGTATACAAAATACAGCAGCTCTGGTAATAAAAGAAATGGCATGAGTTTTGGTAGTGCTAGGTACATTTTGGCATCATAAGCATAAATGTGAATTTGCAATCCATGTGATTTTATCAGATTGGCCAAAGGATTAAAACAAATATTAAACAAGGATTAGGGATGGTGATAATCCCTGAGGGTTTCCTCTGCTGCAAGACAACTAGTGGGCTGACCTCCTTCACAAGCATAAAAAAACTACAATACCCATAACACCTCAGG